>NC_142875.1:7741439-7892954 GCF_051225735.1 Oryctolagus cuniculus | reverse complement strand
TGCATTGCAACAAGGGTTGTAAGACAGTCCCCATCTGTTTGCACAGGAGTTTCAGAAGACATCTCAAAGGTCTCCCATGCACAGGTGACTGATAGTGATGGTATTCTCCTCTGTGCTTTTATAGAAGAGGAATTCCAAGTGGGCAGTAAGGCCCTTTTCAACTTTCTCAAAAAAAAGAAATGATAAAGTCTTGAAATATAGAGCCCAAGCCTGCCTGCCTTTCATGAAAGGTTAATGTTATCAGAAGAAACTCAGGCACTGAGAGAAGATAAAGAACATAGAATCAAACACATAACTACCTTTCTACTTCTTAAAACCCTTGAACAGTTAAGGGATTCCTGGGAGTCATAGGATTCTGCCCACCCTAGATTTCTAGATATGAGGAAATAATCCATCCTTCATACTAGCTGATACTAGATGGAAAGGTGCAGTGGAATGAGAAGGCCATGCCAAGATGGTGCTGGCGAGCAAACATGACTTGTGTTCAGTTACTCAGGAAATGGCAGCAGAACCCAGCTGTCAAAGGAGCCTACCTAGCAAGAGTGAGTGGTTGGTTACAGCATAAACTGCCCCTGGACCAGATTAGCTAGCTGCCTCAGCTCTATAAGCTGCTGTACCAACTGAAATAAACGAGTTTGCAAGCTGCTCACCGCTAGCCTGCTTTCACCTGACTCCTGGTGTCTGTGTCATGACTCCGCACCTCTTGCCCCCACCACACTTCTCTCAGAACGAATCCACAGCAACAGAAAGGGCCCATATTTTTACATGGGACCCAGAGGCTCAACATGCCTTTGTCTGATTTAAACAGCCCTTAGTCAAGGTCCCAGCTTTAAGTTTCACAATAAGCAAAGTCCTCACTATATATGTATAAAAAGGGATGTTGATGCATCTTAAGGGACCAGCTCAGCAACCTGTAGGTATCTTATAAAAGAACTTGACCTGGTGTCCATAAGGTAATCAAACTGTCTCTACGTGGTGGCAGCTATTGCACTTCTAATCTCTGAGGACACCAAAGTGTCCAAAGGACAAGATCTTATAGTGTACACACCCCATAATGTGACAGTATTGCTTGTCTCAAAAATAAGCCTCTGGTGAACAGATAATCACCTTTTTAAAAATACAAGGCATTATGGCAGGAAGGGTTCTGCAATGTAGCTCAAAACTTGTTCCTCACTTAATCCTGATATTTTTCTCCTAGAGGATATGGAGAATCCAGAGGATCTCATCTTTCTCCTGGTACAAGTACTCAATTGGCAGAGCTGTTAGCACAAACAAAAGCGCTTAAGCTGAGCAAAGACAAAGAGTGTCTTCATTATGCTCCTAAATCCACCGTTCCCAAGTGAAAGCCTGGATTTCTGCTCCAACTTTAGATTTGATCCTAAAAGACATCTTCAGAACCTCTAAGAAAGGTAAATATTCCTGGTAAGTCCCCAAAGGACTCAAATTCCTCTTTAAAAGGGTAAGTTAATCAGCTGTGCACACTCCTCCCCCCCAGCCATCCTTCCATGCCATCATCCATCCCTCCTATCACCCAGCTGCAATTCTTTTGAGAATACCTTGCTACTCGGAGTGCTAGTTCTTTTCATCATATTGTCTACCTGCTGACCACCACTAACAGTACAGTTCCATGGCTAGAATTACATGGCTTTAACCTTGACAACTGTAGGCAACACAGTGGAGGCCCACAAACACCCTCTTTATTTCAGAGGACTTGTCCTCTTCTGGAGGAAGAACTCTGACTGCTGTCTCCAACATCACCTCTCTCCAGCTAGAAGTAGCCAGAGCAGATATTGCCCCCCACCAATGGCAGTTAGGGTTACCTCTTCAGTAGGGGGATTGATAGAAAATAGATTCCCAGCTAGGTAGACAGGAACCAAGAGACCCATCCACACCATCTGGAGATGAATCTCAGAGGACCTGGAAAAAAGTCAAGCAACTAGCTTCTGGGAGGGATGTTGCAGTCATGTGCTAGTCCTCATAATCAAGGTTTTTCTGTGATGTTGTAACTGACCTGGGTAATGAGGATTTTATGCATTTTGCGGGACAGTTTATTGTGCTTCCTGCCTCTTTCCTTTATTGAGTTCCGATTGGAACTTCCACCCAATAATCCAATTAAAACTGTCCCTTCCCTTCTCCAGTCATGAGAAATTCACCTTTACAGTCTATTAAAACCCCTAGATAAACATTCATCAATGGCTCCTTTCTTCAGAGACCCCTCTCTGCACTACTGGGAACTTTTCTTTCCTTTTTGTTTTCTCTTTTCTTTCAATAAGCTACAGCAGCTTTACAAACTCTTCATTATCCACGCTCTTCATTCTTCATGGATGTGAAGAATGGAAGAAGAGGAAAATGATTGTAGTAATTGCAGACTTCTGCAATAATATTTTCTAGAATGCAAGGAGGAAAATTCTTAAAAGTTAACTGCTTAAAATAGGATGGGGAAAGTTGTACTAACTGTCTTGTGTAACTACTTGGGACTCTAAGGCTCCCCTCCTGGAGATTACTACACAATGCAAAGCTGAACCTTCTTCCCCGTTCTTCTTGGAGATCTCCACTTTTCAGAATGGGAGACCTCCCTTTGCACAAAGCATTCATCAGCTACCAGGTTCCACCTTGGAGTTCTTCAGGTACCTTCTTGAAATATGGGCCTTCCCAAGAATGTATCTTCCATGCATGTGGTCTGGTAAGGTCCCAGGAATGTCAATCTAATAATTACTGCCTCGTTGTTGCACAAATGGCTGGTAGGGTGTCACAGGCAGAGAAGGTAATGTTCCAAAACCCACAGCATTGTCCAAATGGGACTTCCCTTCTCATTTGCCCTGTCAGAGGAAGGTATCCCAGTGTAGCTTCCCTAATTGTCCAAAATGATTTACAATATCTGGGACACACACACACACACACACACACACAGAATCCATTCCACTGAGAAATCTTAAGTTTTTAAAGTAGCACAATGCATCACTTTGAAAAGAAAAAAATTGTCTAAACTCAGCCTTCTCTTTGAGGAATGAACATGTCAGATGACCATGAAGAATAATTTTTTGTTTCTTATTTCTTCTTGCAGTTCCCTCTTCCAAATCCTGCTGAATTGGGGTTTTTGCTTATATGTTAAAAAGGGATCCTTTATCAGATCACAGCTTTCCTAATATCCTCACACTGTATTACAAGAGACATTTTTGCACATCAATGCTTTTAAGGACTCAGAGTATACATATACATATACATATATGCATGCAAATATTTGACAGAGACAAAAAGGGGCTCTCATCTACAAGTGTACTCTCTCCAATTCCTGCAACAGCCAAGTCTGAGACAAGCCAACTCTGGTTGCTGGGAGCTTAGTGTAGGTCTCCCACAAGATTGGATGGAACCCAGTCACTTACACAGTCACTGCTACATTTCAGCGTCTGAATTAGCAGGAAGCTAGGTCAGGAGTCAGAGCCAGGACTCAAATCCAGGAACTCCAACATGGGCTACAAGTGTCCTAACTGGCTTCATTACTCCTGGGTCAAGAGGTCTTAAACAAGGGCTCTTTTCCTGCAGAAATATCTAGTAGAATTCAGGAGAGGTCAGTCATTTACTAATTTGCTTAGTATTTGGTTTATTTTTTGTTGGCTTTTCATTATAAGAAAGTGTGTGGCTTTTCCCACATACTCCAACCGTTTCCATAACCTTCCACATGATTTATGATGTCCTTAGGCTCATAAGTATCGTTTGGGTCTTCATAGTAACCACCTTTTCCCATTAAACCAAACTGGCCTGAGTGAGCTTCGGCATTTACGTACGTGAATCCTTCCATTTGAATGGTAACCCCATTTTGATTTTCCAGCAAACTGAAAAACCTGACTTTGGAATCTTGTCCTTTTAACTGGATTCCAGCTAATCTCAGCAACCTCGACTGAGTCAACCACAGTGGTCCTGCTGTTCAGATCAGGTTCAAATAACGCAAATGCCAAGCAGGAACCCACCACGTTTCCTCTGCCCCTCACTTTTGTTTTCTGTCCATCATACCCCTCCTCTGTCCATAGATGTTAGCAGACCATATTGGAAGCAGAGTCTTCCCAAATCTGCACAATTTGTGAGACTTTGTTCAACTAAACTCTGCTGAATTTTATTTATTTGAACGTTTCCTGTAAACATCACAGGTGTTTCTCTCAGGAATTTCCGGAAATGCTGAAGTTGTTTTTGGACAACTTACTGAGTGTCCCTCTTTCTGCCTCTAATATAAATCACCACAGTTGATTTATGGGAACATCCCCAAATAATAACAAATAACCTGTCAGTCTTAGATTTGATCGTTTGTAATGTATATTTTAATGTAATTGGTAAAATGTAATTTTGATGGATTTATTTCTCACATGACAAAATATTTTGTTTTTTTTTCTTTCGTAATAGATTTACTAAACCTCCAGAAGTTGTATTTCTAAAGGTGTAATTAATTGCTTTGCTATTCAAGGTCTACCTAGAGCTTAACTTAGACACAGTGTTTTTCATACAGGAACAATTTCAGGTTTTTTCCAAAGAAATGAAGAAATTTTCAAAGAAAACAAGATTCCCATAATGAAGCCTTTACTTTGTACACAATGAATGCTGTTTTCACAGATGAAACGTTCTTAGACAGCATCTCCATATAATTACCAATAGGATTTAGTATAAAACAGATGTTTAGTGCAGTGGTTAAGACACTCCTGGAGATACCTGCATCACATATCCGAGTACCTGGGTTTGAATTCTTGCTCTACTTCCAATTCCAGCTTGACGTCAATGTGCATCCTGGGAATCAGCAGGTAATGGCTCAAGTAGTTGTATTCCTACCACCCAGATGGGAGATCTAGATTGGAATTCCTTGCTCCTGGCTTGGTCCGGTCCAGTCCTAGTCCTCGCTGTTGTGGACACTGGGAGAGTGAACCATGAAATGGGAACTCCATCCTTCTCTCTCTCAAATGAAAAATAATAAAATTATATTAATTATAAAAAATTAGGATGGTTTTTGTAGGATGAATTTTGTCCCACAGAAAGCATTGGGGTCCTAACCTTAGTGCGACAGATGTGACTTTCCTGCTGGTCAAATGTCATGAGATCGTTACAATGACTAGTAATGCAGAATGAGTGGTGTCCCTATGAAAATGGAGAAAACTTGAGAGAAGAGGGAGTGAGAGAGAGAGAGCCAGTAAACGACGTAGAAATGAAGACGGAGATTTGGGTGATAGATCGCTAAGTCCAGAAAACTGCCTGAGTAGTGGAGAGGGCAAGGAAAGATTCTTCCAGAGCTCTGGAAGAAACCACTCCAGTGTACAGTTTGATCTCGGAGTTCAGATCTCCAGACTGAGGGGACACAGAATTTCTGATGTTTAAGCATCCAGTTTGCAGCATGACATCACAGTAGTCCTGTGAAGCTTGCAGGTGAATTCTGTGTTTATTCATTAAACTTGACTTATGAATGCTCACTGTAGGCTGTTGCCTGTTAGTATTTGGGTCTGTGACCAAATGTGGGCACTTCACCACATAGCTGTATCCTTTACAAGATATCTGCATTGCTTGTTTGTTTCAATGAATATTGTGTAAATATATCTCCTCATTTCAAAGCTTTCACCAATTTCAAATAGATGTAGCCTGAAAGTAAGTTAAAGTGATGCAAAGAAATGAAAACCAGCAACATATTTATACTCTTCAAATCTGTTAGATGTGGGAGTTTCAAATTAGTATTATTTTTGGTTTTCAAAGTGTTAGATTTGGGAGCACAGTAAAGAAAAGACTTTATTTCCATACCCTCTCAGTTATTTTGAGATAATGTATGTTGTATAATTATGCTTTACAAGTTTATAATAGATACAATATTTTAAAGCAATTCAAACACTGGGTACAAACACTCTGATAACTACATATTGTGCTCTCATTATAATCTTGTATTATTAAATATTCAGATATCAATTAAAGAAATGTGCTCAATAAAAATCAAAGTATAAGCCAATAAAATATTCTGAAAATAATTCATCAGTTAATAATGCACTGTGTATTTTAAAATACATAGAAATTAGCTAATTAGGCATCCTAAACACTTGCATTTAACATGAGTTAAATGTGTAAGAAAACATCTTTTCAGTGTTTTTGATCAGTCCTATGTTAGTCTTCCAGTTATATTTATTAAGTCTAAAACTAAACTAGATTTCTAGGTAATGCCAGGGAAGAAAAGGGCTTAAATAGCCTACCAAGCAATATTTTAATGTGTTTAATGAGTCTGGTGCAATGTCTTTATGAAGCCCACTTCAGAACTCCATACACCCATTAAGGGGAAAGAGATTACACACCACAGAGTGTCACACTCTCCCTGCTGGAGATGCTATCTTATCAACATATAGTTTTCCAGCATTTCTTTCTCTGTCCCTTTTTTAAGTGGGAAATGAATTACAAAATTCAGGCCATAGTAAAGTTTCACAACAATTTTTAAATGAGAAAAATTTTGTAGGTTTTTTTAGCATGATCAAAATATTTTATCTTCTTAAAAATCAAACCAAAGTAAGCCAACAAGCACATTTATAAAGTCATCAAGAAGACGAGAACTGTTTGGATGTTCCAGGTTGGTGAATACACAGCTCACTCTGATCAGCACTGCATGAAACATACTGCTTTCTTCCCATGTTACACACTCAAATCGGGAAATGAAATGTGATTTGTTTTACATAATTCATTCATCCATGCTCACTTAGAAAGGTTAGAGAATACGCAAAAACAAAAGAGTCACATAGAAGTCTGTACTGTAGCTCTGATGTATGCTCTTAGCTGATATTAAAAAAAAATGTTGTGTATAGATTTCAGAATCAGAGATGTGCAAAAACTCAGATGTCAGGTCTTCAAGTCCATGCTTCTAATCCCGTTCATTTACTGATGAGAATGCACTTCTTTTGTTTGTTTCATTTTGGGGCTCATTATGCTGAAGAAAAACAAACAAACAAACTCTAGAAGGGAAATTTATTTCAGGTTAAAAATCTTGGAATTATTGATGAGTATTGGAAAACCATTAAGAACATTCAAGTAGTGGAATGACTGATCAGGCATAGATGTCATAACCTTTTGCTGGTATCAGGAAGGAGGAAATGAATTTGGGGGAAGAATAAAAAGGATATCTGGAATCAAATCTTTAGAAAGAACTTCAAAAATTGTGTTTGAATATTAGAGTTTAGAAACATCACCCACTCCAGGAATTCAGATTCTTTTGGAAAACCTTATGCTATTTTCTAATTTTTTTTTTTTGCCCATACTTCCCAAATGTCTTCCTTCTCCCTTCTTTCTCCTCTTTTCCTATTTATGTTGTAAATTAGTGAGGTTTCTCTTACATATACACATACACTTTATATATAGAAAATTTTCACCCTAAATTTCTTCCTCTTCAACATTTTTTGCTACCAGTAAAACTCTCAGTTTATATCCTCTGCTATAAATGTATATTCAATTATTTTTCTGCTTGCATTCTAATCTTCCTTGGTCCAGTGTAATAGACTCCAAATGTGTAAACATGCTCAAATGCTTCCAACACCAATTCATTACTAATATTGTTGCCAAGATCCATCCTTTGTGCCCCTCTAACTCACACTTCATTATCTCATTTCCCTGCATGTAACACAGCTACTCTGTCGTAAAGATCCATTCCCCATCTGTCAACAGTATCCTTTTCACTTGATTCAGGTACAATGCAAGCTGTCTGCTCATATCAGGTATCAGCTGTTTCCAGAGTGTGTCATGGCACTGCTTCTGTCTGCATGCTTTCATTAGATGATGTCTTCTGGTTGGCTTGCACTTTCTTTTCCTCCTGTTCCTTGCAAAATGGTTCCTCACAGGACAACTCAAAAGGCATTCCCATCATGAAAACTTTAGTCCTTTCCAGTATGCGGTGCACACAGATCAGTGTCCTCAAGTACTTGACTGCATAAATGTGACTTTGTCAGGTATGTGTCAGCGAAGAAGATTGCTGAAGGAGTTAGGGTTGCTAATCAATTGACCCTGTAATGGGGAGATTATCCTTGATTATCGCAGTAGGACAAATGCCTTAGAAAGAGTTGAGTGGAACAGGGAGGCTGAAGTGGGTCGTAGAGATAGAGTATGAGGAAGTCTTGGTGAGGTACTGCCCCATTGGAAGATGGGGGTAAGGCCAAAAAGAAACCCTTGTACCTGGAAAAGGCAAAGATGTGCGTTCTCGTTATTCCCCCCCACACACACACACAGTGTCTCAGAGGGATGCTGCACACCGATATCAACCCACTAAGACCACTTTAATATTTTATTTCCAGGGCTGTAAGACAATAAATTCTGTGTGTGTGCATGTGTTTGTGCATGTGTGTGTAAGTTTAAGCCACTGAGTTTATGACAGTTTCTTACAAAAAGAATACATGGTAAAATTAACATCTTCCCCATTAAGATTTTAAAAGGGTCAACAGAGCAAAGACAGTATGGCTGTCATGTTTTCTGGGTGCTTTTACTTATCTCCTCATATCATATCAGCAATCCAATTAAGCAAATACAATTATTTTCACATTAAAGATAAGAAAGTTATCACTCAGAAAGCTTTGGTCAGTTTTCAGCATACAAAATTAGGCAAGAGAACCAGTGATTTGGATAAGAGAGAGGAGTGGTAGGTGCCAATCTAGGCTGGCCTGATCTGAACATCGTACTGTTTTCCCCATCCCATACTGCTCCCTCATCATAGTCCAGGGTGTAGGTTTCCATGGTCTTGCTAAATGATCACAGCTCCTGAATCAGGAAGATGTTCAGTGACCTGCTCAGGATCACACAGGGGGTGGCTCTGAATCCAAACACAGTGGTCTTTTCCCATGCTTTGTTCCCAGCATGTAGCAGTAATATCTAAAAACCTGACTTGATATCTATGGCACAGCTGCCTCATTTGGGCAGAACTACATAGGGAAAGAGAAAGCACAAATCTGTTTCACATCACTTTGATGGAAAATGGTTGAAAGGAACACCATTGGCATCAATTACTCATTTCTCCATCATGAGTAAATAGCTGGACTTTGAATCATTCTACAGACAAGCAAACTCATTTAATAGTTGCCCGGGTTTATTCTAAGAGCTATAAAGCATTTTAGTATACCTGCTAAAACATTTTAGGAACATGCAATTGTTTGTCCTTCCTTTGGGAATAATGTATTACAGGTACATCAGCAGATCTTGTCTGTTTTCTCTTGAAACTTTTTTTCCATTTTTACTCCCACCTGACTTTTGAAAGGCAGTAGGAACCCATAAACATTTTACAATATCTTTATTAAAATAAAGAACATAAGGGTGAGCCTTTGGCATACTTGTTAAGATGCTGCTTGGGGCAACTGTATCTCATACAGAGTCCCTGAGTTCAAGTCCTGCCTCTGCTTGCAATCCAACTTCTGGATAATGCACACCCTCGGAGGCAGCACGTGGTACCTTTAGTACTTGGGTTTCTGTAACCCCTCTGGGAGACAAAGACTGAATTCCTGACTCTGGTTTCTGTTGGCCCAGGCTTGGCTGCTGTGGATATTTGGGGACTGAATCAGCAGATGGAAGCGTGTTTCTATCTGTTTCTCTATCTATCTACCTTTCAAATACTTTAAAAATATTAACTAAAAATAAAAACATAATGATGGGATTATTATCTATGCTATTTCTGCTTTTCTACTTTTTAATAACATTCTTTTTTTCATCTTTCCCAACATTATTCAGTGAATCCTTCATTATAAATACATTTACTAAAAGATCATATCTATTAAATAGAAAACATCTAATCTAGTATGATTTAATCTAATAAAGAGAAGTAATGGGGGTTATTATCATGAATTGAAAAGGAATTGGGGATAGGTAAAGTGTGGAAACGTTGGCTACATTTGAGGATACCTAGAATTAAAGAAATTATTGCATTTCCAAGAATAAGAAAGCAGATGTTGACAAGAAATTTCATAAATGTCTATTAGCTGAAAAATCCCAGAATTAAGAAATGACATCTTAAAACTTAAAATCCAAAAGGAGTACACCTTGTCTAAATATACTGTTAAATTGTTCTGATTCTGAATTATGCTTATCCCCAGCAGTTTACTAGACATTTGCTGTTCTGACTATATTTTTAAGCAAAATGGTGGATAATTGCTTTGTAAGGAGCTGTGTGGAAAGACATGACACCTAAATGCAGCTTCAATGGGTACTGAACCCTGATAGTGAGAGGATCAGCACCAGGATCTGAAGACATCGTTTACTTAAGATTAGTCATGGAACTCTGAAATGCACAGTTCTTTTTGACAGATCTGGACTCTCAGGTTTGTACAGAAGGCCATTATTCCTATTTCTACACGAAGTAGCATCCCACTAGTTCCTGTCAAGATTAGAATATATTTTGTAAGGAGTTAGCACCTTTAGTTGGGACTCTGCCACACTCAAGAAGTACCCTCTGGTCCCTGACTCACATGGTTGGTCAGGTTGCTCAGTGATCAAGGACACAAAACAGTAGAACAGAGGATGAGAGGTGATTGTGGCTGATGTAAGCTTTTGGGATCACATTCATGAGGTCTCTTGGTCATAGCTGGAGAGTAAAGCCCATCTTCATAGTAAAAAGTCCATTTGAGTCCAGCTCTTAGACAATTCAATCTTGGAATACTGCCAGCATATTGTGAAGTGCTATCCAGATTCTGTAGTGATTCATTTACATGTTTTTATTTTCCTCAATATAGGTAGTCAATATTCCCATACAACACAATAAATGAAAAAGCTCACCTCTATGATACATCAGAATTTCTTGTATAATATTTGTGCCTCTATGAGTAACACACAAAGTATAGTCAAAAGATTTTGAAAATTTGGTTTTGAATTTTTAGTTACTTAAGAAGACAAGACACACACAGAGAGAACTCTCATCTGCTAGTTCATTACCAAATGCCTGCAATGACAGGCAGGTCAAGGGTGAAGCCCAGAACCAAGAACTCTGCCTAGGTCTTCTGCATGAGTGTTTTGGGATTCAACTGCTTGAGTCAGCATCACATGCTGTCTTCTAAGATATGAGTTAGTTGAAAGCTGAAGTGAGGAGCAAGATCCTGGAATCCAACCCAGGAACACTGACATGGGACATAGGGCATCTTACTCACTGTTGTAACCATGGAGCTAAATTTCTGTTCTGGTTTTGGCTTTAGATAGTAGAGCTTGGTCAGTTGTCACAAAAATTGTATGGCACAATTTGTGGAAGTGATGTCTACCTGGAGTGGGTTTTGCAGTATGAATGTACAGGACCACATGAACCATCCGTGTTAAGCCTCTCAGTCCACTTTAGGCCTCTTTTTATTCACTGCAATGTTTTATAGGAAAAAACAAGATGGTGATAAATAAAACAACTCATATGCAACCCAATGGTTAGGAAGTCATTAATCTGGGATTTTAACTGAATCGGATTAGCTCCATAAAATTACTTCTTTTACTGCTTCTCATCATCTTTAGCTAACAATAAAAATAAAATAAAATCCATGAGATGGATAACAGTCATCATACTTTGATGTTTTTATGAGTGTATATACATACATATATATAATCTTCACTGTTACTACAAATAACATTTTATCTTATGTAATTTAAACATGCATTTTAAAAGCAACAGCAATGTAAAAATTCCACGTAGCTTGTGTCAAACTTCAATAATTATTGAATCATCAGATCTATTCATCTTCTATCCCATATATTTGAAGCAACTCCCACACATCAAATCATATATGAGGATATAGCTAATGGGAAGTTTCTATTCAGAACTAAGCTATCTGAAAGTTGGAATTAAGGCTGGCAGGCACTGAGAAGAACAAAAGAGAGGTGGCTGAGATCCGAGAGGATTTGGAAGGCCTGTGGATTCGAGGGCATATGGCAGAGCTGAAAACGGCTGTGACCAAGGAGGTTTCGTAGAGACTCTATGAGCAGAGACTGCTGGAGCCAAACATGTCAAGACAAGTCACCCAGATCAGAGAGAAGGAGATGTGAATGCTTTATCAGCAAGTAAGTAAAAAAGTGGCCTTTCCACAAATAATCCTGGGTACACCAGACCCCTAAGTCTAACAAACACTAGTTCCCACTGTGAATGTTAAGGTTAGTAGAGAGTACCATGTTGCAAATGAGTGGAACTAAATCTAAACCTCAGAAATTGGAACTGGCCAGAGTTTAACAGTGTGATGAGAGCTGGGCACACCTTGCAGGGTTGTTCCTGTCTGCTCAGTGCTGCTTGCATTGGCAGAAATAAAGGCAGTAATTCTGCTTGCTGACCTTCTGTTTCTGACATCTCGAATAAAATGAGCATTAGGGCAAGGAAAAGGCCCATTCTTTACTTTTCCTACCTCGAATATGAGGAAGTGTTTGACATTGTGATTTAAAATGACAAAAGCACATGAGATGTGAGATCCTCCTGAAGGTGACACTGCCTTTGTCCCTTACTTTCCCAACACCATGGTCTGACACTGTCCCGTAGTGTGAGGCACTAAGTGGAGAGTAAGGTTGTTAGGTAGGAAGTCAGATATGAGTTTATGTGTGTGTGACAAAGGCATAAAGAGAAGACCAGTATGTCCAGCATATGCATCTGCATCTCAAAATCATCCTGATAACATTTCAAGGTCATCCCAGTGTGGGGAGCAACTGGGAGCAACTCGGACTAGACTAAGTTACTCGAATTAAGACTTATTCTATGCATCTGCTCGCCCACAATATGGCGCTGAGAAGGGAGAAACAGCTTCTACACAGCTGCCTCCAGTTCAACCAATAAACTGTAGGACCTGCTCCTGATTGGAGGAGAGCAGCGTACTCGGCGTGTGGGTAGCAGAGTTGGGATTGGTGGAAGAGGACTATAAAGGAGGAGAGAGACAACATGCACCGGGAACATCTATCTGAAGGAACACCTGTGCAGCCCCCGAGAGAGCCGGCCGGCGGTGTGCCGCTCCCCCGCGGAAGTGGGGAAAGTGGCTAGGGGGAACCGCCCTTCCATGGAGGTGGAAGGGTCGGTAGCCAACCCGGGAAGAACCAGCAGCAAACCCAGGGAGGGCCGAGCAGATAAAAGAACAGCGCAGGGTCCTGTGTTGTTCCTCCACGAAGAGGGGGAGCGACATCCCAATATTCACATCCTGCCCTGCCAGCTTCTACCTGATAACCTGCCACTTGGGGGCTCCCATCCCTTCTGCCTGACAATCTTCCACAATCTTCCAGATGAAGCCCAGTATCTGCATTTCAAATACCCTGCTCAGGATCCTGATTCCCCAGGGGGTCTTGCTCACCCTTCCTCTAAACCCAGGACAGCTCCAGCTAGGCTTCCTCCTGACTGATACCTTCAGGGGAAAACTCCGATAGGAGTTTCTTAATATTTACATCCATAAAGTCCTTTGTTTCAGGAGATGTGTGAAGACAAAGACCCATCACCTTAAAAACACGGACTGCACGCTCAGCCCTCTGCCTCTATGTTGAGCCACCCACCTGGCTTGCCCAGATGTAATCTCTCCACTCAACCATGTAACCTCGCTCTCCCCCAGTCTGAGTGACTGGGCACTCTCAGGTTCTGTCTGGAGGGGTGCCCATCTGTTCTTAAGGATGTCCCTACCCTAATAAACTTTGCTACTTTACTTTCCACTGCTCTCTGTCTCACGCCTGATTCTTTCTTGCGCGAAGACAAGAACCCTGCCGTTTACTGGTAACAAGGTGAAGCCACTGTATTTTCATAGCAGGTGAAATACATTGAGTCCACAAAATAGAGGCCTTGCTTAAATTAAGCCTTGGAAATCCATCTACTGATCTATTTAGGCACCAATAATTTCTGGCTACCAAATGTATCCAAAACACATGATTAGAGATATCGGCTTTATATTTAGCTATGTTTGAGCAGGATGGATAACTAAATATGTGTATGTTACAGAATTTTTTTAAAAAATATTTATTTATTTTCAAGTCAGATTTAGAGAAAGGGAGAGACACAAAAAAAGAGGAATCTTGCATTTGCTAGCTAGCTCACCAAACAGCTGCAATGGCAGGGCAAGGTTGGGCCCAAAGCAGGAGCCTGGAGCTTCATCCAGCTCCCCTACATGGTGGCAGCTGTCCAAGTACTTGGGCCATCTTCTGCTGCTGCAGACACTGTGCTCAAGTGTAGAACATGCTTTCAAATGTAGTGGAAACACAACCACTTTCCTTCTGAAATGATCCAATCATGAAAACATTATAAATGGTTATATAATGTGAAATAAAGCATTTAATTTATGGAAAAATAAATAAGATTAAAAAGTGAAATGATGGAGGCATTAAACATGGCAATGCGATGTAGATGTTTATATGAGGCAATAAAGTCATAGAGACCATCACCATAGTATTTTTGCAGTCTTTCATATCAAACCAACTCCAAAATGCAATCACTATTTTAAATTCAATTCCACGTTTGAAGAGAGAAAAGAGAAAATAACAAGGGATGGCCAATGTAAGAGTAGAGTCTTAATGAAGGAAACTGTCATTGGGAAACGCTCCAGTGCCGTGATGCATTGTAGTTAAATCGTCACAATTAAATATTCTTTTTTTTCCAGAACAGAAAACATGAGAAGAACTTAACATTTACAATCAAAATCAGATTGAGGAGATGGCTTGTGGTTCTTCACTGCTGATGACACTGCTGACATGAGGATGGTGGGGGAGATGATAGTGGTGCAAGCAACCTGAATTTGAAAGCATACCAGATTTTTCACCTATAGATACAAGCTACCATATTATACTTGGTTTTTAAACTCCAGATCTTACAGCTCATCTATTAATTACTAAAGTTAATTATACAGTTAATAAATATTCATGAATTACATTTGTTTCATTGGTTTAGAAATTAAGGTAATATTGTGACATAATTGCTTCTATTTAACATTATTAACCTTCTTAGGGGGATGTCTGATATTGTGGAATTGAGCACTATAAAATCATAGCTCCATAGAAATAGATCATTTCATAGTATTCAGTGAAGACTGTAGTTATTATCCATGTGAAGAATCCCAGGAAAACATCTTTGGAATAGAGGCTATGGTGTGATTTGTTGTGTGTTGTGACCTCACATAGGTTACAACATGATTTTCAAGGATTTTTCTGGTGCAAAATGCATGCCTGCTTTTCAGAGGCACTGCTGAGACCAAGATAAGTAGATGTTCACCAGACACTCTGAGATTTCCAAAAGTTATATTAATAAGCATAATGCTTCATCAGTAATCATGTATGTTTTCCAGAGCTAGAGAAGTTATAAGGAATTGGAAACATAACAGCACATAGGGTTAAATGATTCTGAGTACAACAAATTTTCTATTTTAATAATCTGATATTGTGTAACAAAACACACTCACATCATGATTCAAAATTTTCTTAATCTTCTAAAACAGATTCAGTTGAAGGAGCACAGTAAAATTCAGAAAAAAAGACATATTTAATTTGCTGGTAACTTTAGTGCAATCATTTCATTTTAAGCACTTTGCAAGTTTACGTTTGAAAATAGTCAAGAATTTGTACAGCACTGAAAATTTTTTAGCACCTGGACTTTTATGTCATAAAATATTTTCATCAAAACTCTTTTATATTTCTCATCTACATTACAAATAATGCTGAGAGGCCAAGAAACCAGGTTCACCCTGCACCTGGGTGGTAATTTGTACTCCTGTCATCTCTAACTTTGTTGTTACTTGTGCTTTTAAAATAGTATGTCTTTGAAGTTATTAGAAGTCAGTAATAAAGTAAAAAATTCAACTCACTTTGATTCTTTACATTTATTATTTTAAAACATAGGTAGTATTGATTTGGGGCTTGTCAAGGTATTGAACATTAAAGAAATCTGTCCTCTTTACACTTAGAAGTCTTTTGATTAACCCGAAAAGTCATCATGACTTCCAGGTTTATCTCCCAAGCTACTGATGATACTATTTCCCCTTCAGTTCCTCTTACTTCTTTAATGTATATATTTAAGAAAAAAGATGCAGAAATTTTCCTACATTAGTGAAATAAAAATTTGTTCAAGTTTCAATAGAACACAGTTTACCCAGGGCTGAATTTAGTGCTATAAGGCAGATGCATCTCCAAGTCAATTCAAAGAATTGCATTATTGAAACCACCAAAAGGACATAATTACAGCATCCTCCCTATGGTCTGGACCCTGAGGTCAATTTCATGAAGAGAATCCATTGAAACATGAAATCAGATATAAAATGTAGCTTTTGAGAGCAACCTCATTAATCTTACTGGCACAGAAAAAGGTTTTCTTTTTCTTTTTCTTATTTTTTTAAATCTATTTTGGTGCCTTACATCAATCATTAAAGCTGACCTTTTATCATAATGAATATTCCTAATTTGAATAGTTTATTAAATCAAGAGAAAGTGAAATCTGTGAATGCCATATGTATTTGGTGTATCAAATATGAAGGCTAATATGATTGTGGAGTAATAAACATGTTTTAATATTTTAAAAACACATTTCTCTTAATTCTGACATTGCTAAAAGATCAATTTATTTTATGAGAGGTTGGTAGAGGACAGTATTGGTAAACTGTTTTCAGCAATCACTGACAAGCTGTGCAGGGCGTTCTCAGCGAGAGAGCCCACCTTATTGTCCAGGTGTGATCTTGGTATTTGACCCGTTGCTAGCAGAAGAATCATGGAATTATATGGCAAAAAAAAAAAAAAACCAGACAAAATGCCACTTTTTAAATATTTTGCGACAACACAGAGGCATGATCAAGAAGGAAGAAAAGTCATTGAAACAGAATATGTCTTTCTTAATTTAAAACAGAAGATTGTAACATTGCAAGCACTGTGGTGCATTGAATTCCTTCTTACTCCTTTACCTACAGTATATGTGTGTGTGCACTCATAGCACACATAACCCCCTTGATGTCGAATTGTTTTCAAATCACAATTCCCTTGTAGTTCTCTAGCAGTGTTTAGTCGTGTGTCTTGTGTTCATTGTATTTGATTTCCAATGTAAACAGTATATGAAAGGAAAGTAGGGATAAGCAATCAGTACAGGCTTGCAACATAATAATCCTCTGTTGTAAGTGCGGAAAGACCTTCTTGGAAGGAGCGTCTACATTACCACATCTTCCTTCATGCCCACACTTCTATATTAATTCACAATGATCTGGCCAGCGACCAGGTCTGCTCAGACACTGTTCAAAGGTAAGCATTATTTTGTTCATCTGTCCACGGCCCCACCTATTCCAGGAGTATCAGAGCACCTGGGATAGAGGAGCAGCGGGCCCTGTGTAGGAGGAGCTCAGGACATTGCCCCAACTCCTTCCCGGCCACACTCCTACCTCAATGCTAGGTGAAGCAAGACTTAACAAGTCACTTTACTACTTCATGTGCAGATAATGCACTCTCTTGAAAATAAATCAATAGGTTCTGAACATGAGCCAAATGTGTTTTAGTGATAGTTGTACTTTATATATATATTATACATAAAATACATATATATTATATATAAAATATAAATTATATATGTAAATTCTCCTGGTGGGAGGCAAATAAAGAAATAAGTGGAAAATATGTTACATTGCATAAGCACCATGGAAAGGAAATAAAGGTAGGGGATGTGCCCTAAATTTTGCTCTATGTGATGTGTTGTTGAGTTGATAGGATAGTTTATGGAACAAAAAATGCAAGTCTGCAAGAACAGGAGTTGCCTTTGGCAAAGCCACTTCCTGCAGAGTATGTAGTGAGTACAAATGCCCAAGTGAGTTCACCATCACACCAAGATAGGGCAGATGTGCTCCAGGGAGAGTGCAAGAAAATGGAGTCAGACAGCCATGGAAGGCAACTGTCGAGATTTTAGCTTTAATGTTGAATGGACTGAAAAGCTACCAAGAGCTTGGCTAGGAGCAGAGGAGTGGCAGTCTTCCCGTGTGGGAAGAACATAACTGTGTATGCAGTGTTGATAACTGGTATTTGGGAACCGAGAGCAGATACAGGGGAAAGAAGTGGTATGGTACTTCAGGAACACCTGTGAAAACTGATGGTTTCTTGGACCAATGCAAGACGGATGAACAAGGAAATAAGGGTTGGAAAACATTGGAGACCTATGGAGACTGATATTGGAAAGATTGTGTGTGAAAATTTTAAGATCACTCATATCCATGACAGGAATAGTCATGAAGAATAACCCATTGAGTCAGGTAACATGATTTTTGAAGGGATACAGAAAGTGAGCCCGAAGACTGCAGGCAGTTGTAAGACCATAGACACAGCAAAGACTCTGAGGGCGTGAGCTCACTCCAGAAGCTCCTGGGAATGCAACGGTGTACAACCTCATCATTCTTTATTCTTTTCAGCCCTGGGCTAGGACATCCCAGCTCCTGCAGTTCCCACACCTGCATTACAGTTTCTCAAGGACTTTTCTGTTCAGGTGACCAAAGAGTAGACCCCGGTTTTACTTTGCCTCAACTTTATTTTCCATTTACTTTCCTTTCAACTTGGAAAATTGTTCAGCCATGTATTTTATTTGCTACAATTTCACCTTCTTTGATTAATACTAAAGAGATCTATGTCTGTTCTAGTAATGTCTTTCTTACGGTATTTATTTTCTCTTGGACTTATTTTTCTCCAATATATTACTCTTACTTTCATTGTCATCAACATATTTTTCCTCTGCATAAGTTCTTTTTTTCTGCCAAAAATCTTGGCTTTTTAAAAATTTTTTATTCAGGTCACAATAAATCAGAATGCCAATGAGGTATAAATTGCTGCTGCAGCATTTAGCATAAAATATGAAATTTAGACTGTCTGACCATTTTATGCCAAAACTCTGGCCTTGAATATCTACAATAGCTATACTTGTATTACAAATTCAGCCAAATCTCAGTCTTTTCAAGTTCATTCCAGGTGGCCTGAGTCGTCTCACTTCCTTCATATTTTCCCATTTCCTTTTAGTAAGATGTATCATAAACATTTACATTTTCATTTAAAATAAAACTTAGGAATTTAAGTCAATTGGGGTTATTTGCTTTTTGGCAAAATACTATAAATCTTATTTTATGAGGATAGTAAATTACAGAAAGTGAAAGGTAATCAAGTGATTCTTATTTTCTGACTGCTTTATGATTTGGGGCAAATTTCTTCATCTCCTGGGCTAGGTTCCTACATGTACAAGATGTGGTAACCTTGGCAGAATGTGTCTCCTGCCTCCAGGGTTGCACACAGAAGACAGGGCAATATCAATTATCCTTCGGCCAGGAAAAAGTGTGGCCCTGCTTTGTGCTTCTCACCACTCAAATACTGACTCTGCCTCAAAACACGCGGACAGCCTAAAGCCCAGTGGATCCTTCATGTACACCTTGATAGGGGCACCAGGTCCTGTAGTCAGGTCATCCACTCCCTGCTCTGCTCTGCAATCCTAAACTCCCTCCTTAGGAGGCCTCCCTCCTTGGACTGGCTAACTAGCCCCTGGCTGTTGGCTCGGGAGGCAGACACTGGCTGCAAATTGAAAGCCTCACTACAGAATCTGCTCCTCTCATAGAACATTCTCAAGTTTGAGGCACAGGGTACAAGAAGAAAGCACCGTCTGCCCTCCCTCATGTTCAAGCCAAACTCATCAGCTGCTTCTAACAAAAAGCCTTGATTCAAGGGAAGAATATAAGCTTCATAACTAACCACTAAAAAAGTTGGTCTTTTGGTAATGATTTAGTCGTGGGTACCACTGTGTGCAATAGAAGGAAGCAGGCTGAAGGGGGCTATATTGTTCCAGTTAGGAGATATTTGTGGCTTGGGTTGGGAGGTGTTTCTTCTGTGTGGCTTAGAAGTTGGCTTTATAGACCTGAGAACTGAATTTACTGTGATTTTTGTTTTGCTTTTTGTCTAAATAAGCATTTCTTCTAGAATGGCTCTACATTGTTTTATAAAAAATTTGTGGCGATAGCATAGTTACTGTATACTTCCCCAGATATTCCAAGCTGACATTTGCACAGGTATGATTCATTTATTATGGTTAATAAATCAACAATGAGATATTTTATTGACCAATATCCATACAACAACAGTGTTCCAACTGAAAGGAGGGAAGAATTAAGAAGATTCTGTTGTGAGGTTTCTGCAACACTCAGGAAGCAGGGTCGTGGTATTAGATGATAGACACTGAATACTTATAGATGTGTACTGAAAACTCAGAGGTAGCCAACACAAAGCAATGATAACAGATAATTCATATGGTAAGACAGGATAAAATGAAATAATGCAATCAATTAGTATCTTAAAACAAAAAAGAATGGGGAGATGTAAGAAGGAGAAAACTATTATAACAGGGATAGCACTCAGTTAAAGCAATCATCACTTTAAATGGAAACAGTCACATTACAATAATGAAAAGATATGGTCTATTGCTTTTAAGCAAACAGGAATCAATCACATGCTGTCTACAAAATACACATTTTAAAAGACACAGGTTAAACAAAAAAGCTGCAATAAGATACGCAATGCTCCTGCTAAATGCAATGTGATATTACATGAAATCCCAGAATGGAAAAAGAACATTAACTAAAAACTGAGGAAATCCGAGTAATGCATCAATATTGGGTAATAACACTTTGGCAATGTTAGCCCATTAATTTTAACAAATGTACCATATTCATGAAAGATGTGAAAGACAAAGGAGACTGTGTGTAGTAAATATGGAGACATTCTAGATTATCTAGGCAACGTTTCTGTAATCTAAATCTGTTCAAACAGGAAGTTTATTGAAAAATAGAGCCAGAAATTTGGTTTATTAAGTAAGGATGGCCTGCAACCAGTTCCATATATTGTCAGGTAGTATATCTGGAGCATAGGATTTTGTCTTGTCAGATAATAAATCTCATTATTTATTTTTTAAAAAGCATATCACTTGAAGACCAAAATCCATCAGAAAATCACATCCTTTCCATTATGAGAAGCCAGTCCTCATGCATCTGCACTCAAAGTCACCCCTGTATCCCGGACTTACCCTCCACATAAAGTCTGAAGTCCAAAATGTTGTCAGTTTATTTTTATAGATGAGTGTGTTGTTCACATGTTACCATACAGCTGATATGTAGGTCTATTCTTTATTATCTTAGTAGTTTCATGCTATGTTTATGGTTGTGCTTATGGTTTATAGTTATGTATCACAACCAACCTACTGCCTGTGAGAAATATTTAGATAATGCAATTACAGCCGTTGTTACAAGATTACAATGTAACTTTCTATCTTATTTCTTATGTAAGTTACATAACATACAGAAAGCATTTTTTCCTTGAGAAAAGGATACAAAATGCAAAATCCCCATTTTTGAAAACTGAAGATTTCCAATTGTTTTGAAATATTTTACCATATTGGGTGATTTACTTTCTTGATTTTTAGTTAGCTAGCAAATGAAAATATTAGACAATTTTGGGTTTCAGTTGGGATTTTACATAGCTTGCATTTTAATTCTTTGGTTACTTACTATTTCTATTAAAAACCCATAGCATCATTTTAATTAGTGCTATAATACCAACCTAAAAATAATTAAAATTCTTTTTTTTTCTGTTTTTATTTAACTTTTATTTAATGAATATAAATTTCCAAAGTACAGCTTATGGATTACAATGGCTTCCCCCCCATAACGTCCCTCCCACCCGCAACCCTCCCCTTTCCCTCTCCCTCCCCCCTTCCATTCACATCAAGATTCATTTTCAATTCTCTTTATATACAGAAGATCAGCTTAGCACATATTAAGTAAAGATTTCATCAGTTTGCACCCACACAGAAACACAAAGTGTAAAATACTATTTCAGTACTACTTATAGCATTACTTCACATTGGACAACACACTAAGGACAGATCCCACATGAGGAGTAAGTGCACAGTGACTCCTGTTGTTGACTTAACAAATTGACACTCTTGTTTATGGCTTCAGTAATCACCCTAGGCTCTTGTCATGAGTCGCCAAGGCTATGGAAACCTTTTGAGTTCACCGATTCTGATCATATTTAGACAAGGCCGTGGTCAAAGTGGAAGTTCTCTCCTCCCTTCAGAGAAAGGTACCTCCTTCTTTGATGACCCGTTCTTTCCACTGGGATCTCATTCGCGGAGATCTGTCATTTAGGTCATATTTTGTGTGTGTTTGTTTTTTTTTTTTTTTTTTTTTTCCAGAGTGTCTTGGCTTTCCATGCCTGAACTACTCTCATGGGCTTTTCAGCTGGATCCGCATGACTTAAGGGCTGATTCTGAGGCCAGAGTGCTGTTTAGGACATCTGCCATTCTATGAGTCTGCTGTGTATCTCGCTTCCCATGTTGGATCATTCTCTCCCTTTTTTATTTTATCGGTTAGTATTTGCAGACACTATTCTTGTTTATGTGATCCCTTTGACTCTTAGTCCTATCATTACAATCAATTGTGAACAGAAATTGATCACTTGGACTAGTGAGATGGCATTGGTACATGCCACCTTGATGGGATTGAATTGGAATCCCCTGGTATGTATCTAACTCTACCATTTGGGGCTAGTCAGCTTGAGTATATCCCAAATTGTACATCTCTTCCCTCTCTTATTCCCACTCTTATATTTAACAGGGATCACTTTTCAGTTAAGTTTCAACACTTAAGAATAAGTTGTATTAATTACAGAATTCAACCAATAGTATTAAGTAGAACATACTAAAAAATGCTAAGAGGGATAATGTATTAAGTTGTTC
The DNA here is from genome assembly GCF_051225735.1 of Oryctolagus cuniculus. Taxonomy (NCBI): domain Eukaryota; kingdom Metazoa; phylum Chordata; class Mammalia; order Lagomorpha; family Leporidae; genus Oryctolagus; species Oryctolagus cuniculus. Next base: position 7,870,282 of record NC_142875.1, on the reverse strand, counting down.
ATCAACAGTCGGGGCAAGGGCTGATCAAGTCACCGTTTCTCATAGTGTTCATTTCACTTTAATAGGTTTCCTTTTTGTTGCTAGGTTAGTTGTCACCGATCAGGGATAACATATGATATTTGTCCCTTTGGGACTGGCTTATTTCTAATTAAAATTCTGACAGCATGGTGTGCCAAAAATATGAACAACTGTACACAAAATGGCTAAAATAATTTACACTCATCTTTACAGGATTAAAATTCAAACTTGCTCGTAATTACAGAAATGAAAATTAAGACAATATATAGACATCATTTCTGACATAATTATTAGGGTGGCAAAGGTTTAACAGAGTCATGATATTCTCTGTTGTGGAGACTGTGGAGAAAGAGGCAAACCCATATATATATTTCTGTGGACATGAACATTGGCAAAAGAGCTCTGGGTGGAAATTTGGCAACATTTAGCAAGTTACATAAGCCCTTAAATCTTTATGATACCACCTCTAAGGGACTACCTGAGGATATACATCCAATAATACAAAACCACACATAGACAAGTTTATTCACTGTAATATTTTTTGCACTTGAAACACACTGGGAACATCCTCAAGTTCACATGCGTAATACATGTGTTTGGGCCCCAGCAAACAAGTGGGAGACTCAGAAGAAGTTCCTGCCTCCAGCCTGGCCCAACCCTAATCATCGTGGCCATTTAGGAAGTGAAATAGCAGATGTAAAATCTCTGTCTCTGTATGTAACTCTGCCTTTCAAATAAATGAATAAATCTTCAAAGGGGGGTGGCTTAAATAATGTTGGTGCATCCACAATGCAGGACTACGAAAGTGTGCAAATGAAGGGAAAATATTAATGAATTGCTATAAGATGATTTCCAGAGTATGCTGTAAAGTAAAATTCAAAGAAAATATGTAGTATGCTATCATTCATATAAGAAAGAAAAGGATCCAAATAAAAACCTTGCATGTATCAGAAAAGAAATATAGGAAGGGTAAAACCAAGGAAAATGATTGTTTATGTACCAGGAGAAGGGAAAATATGAAAAAAAGGAAGGAATAGATGCTGAGATACAATGAAAGTCTTTAGAGAAATAAAACATTCACAGTATTCAAATTATCTTCCACTATATACATTAATTTAAAAATATGTGGCGGAAATTAGTAAATTCACAGTAGAGAAGCCCAGCACTTACCATCTTTTCAAGTGATCAAAATGGAAACATCAAAATGCTCTGATTTTAAGTTGTTCTTATAGACTGGAATTAGTCCCTGGCAGCTGATTATTCCCTGAGACATAAAAGCCAGCAAGCAGAATTTGTTTTTCAAAGGGCATATTCTGAAACCTTGCTTTCTGGGGTTGAAGCGACCACATGGCTAATATCCAATGAAACACAGGTAAAGGATTGTAAGGTGACATTTTATTGAGAATTAAATCCTTTGTTCCTTGTGATATGCTTACAAGCTGTTTGATTTTCCTGGGATTTCACATGTGAGTATTGAAGACAGAGCCTCTGCTGACTGGCCCAAACACAGGGTATCAGGTATCAGTGGAAGTAACTCTTTCATAATTTGCTTTTTTTTTTTTTTTTTTTTGACAGGGGGAGTGGACAGTGAGAGAGAGAGACAGAGAGAAAGGTCTTCCTTTACCGTTGGTTCACCCTCCAATGGCCGCCGCATCGCGCTGATCCGATGGCAGGAGCCAGGTGCTGCTCCTGGTCTCCCATAGGGTGCAGGGCCCAAGCACTTGGGCCATCCTCCACTGCACTCCCTGGCCACAGCAGAGAGCTGGCCTGGAAGAGGGGCAACCGGGACAGAATCCAGTGCCCCGACCTGGACTAGAACTCGGTGTGCCGGCGCCGCAAGACGGAGGATTAGCCTAGTGCGCCGCGGCGCCGGCCCATAATTTGCTTTTAATACATTGTGATTTAGGGCTTGATTAAGCCTCTGGATTGGGCTGGCACTGTGGCGCACTAGGTTAATCCTCCACCTGCAGCACTGGCATCCCATATGGGCACCGGTTCTAGTCCCGATTGCTCCTCTTCTAGTCCAGCTCTCTGTTGTGGCCAGGGAGGGCAGTGGAGGATGGCCCAAGTGCTTGGGCCCCTGCACCAGCATGGGAGATCAAGAGGAAGCACCTGGCTCCTGGCTTTGGATTGGCGCAGTTCTGGTAGTGGTGGTCATTTGGAGAGTGAACCATCAGAAGGAAGACCTTTCTCTCTCTCTCTCTCTCTCTCTCTCTCTCTCTCTTACTGTCTGTAATTTTACCTGTCAAATACATAAATAAAAATCTTTAAAATAAGCCTCTGGATCTCCCCGTCTTGATGGAATCATCTGCTGATCAGTGAGCAATAGTTAAATAGAAATACCAAGACCATGCCTCACCTGAAAGCTAAGTTTAACACAACAGAGAGACAGGGATCCCTAAGAGCAGCACTGTTAGACATTACCTCCGTGTGAACTAAAGATGCTCTCTGTACAATACACCATATTCAGGTGCATGCTATTGTTCATTTGAAAAACATGAACTGTAGCAGTGTGAGTTTTGGAACAAATATGTAAACTAAATTTTTACAGAGTTTTCATTGAATTTTAAGCAGCGTAAGTAGTGCAAAGTAATGCAAGAATTCAGAGATTTGAGGACCAGGTATGTAAACATAAAGATGAAAACATAACCTTTACCTCCGTAATCTGTCCCTGGCTTTCAGGACTCAGAATCTTGTGCTGGTGTGGAATTTTTTTCTTTTATTCCACCACACATCTGCCTGAAGCCACCTCTCCTGGAAAGGCAAGTCGCAAGCTTCAAACCAGCCTTCCTGTTTTTAAATTCATAAATGAAAAACCATATAAATAACAAGGCATATGTTTATATTTTACCGATAGCATATTGTTTTAACTTACAATTTTGCTACTAACCCACAGAGTCCATATATAAGTTCTCTTTTACTGCAACCACACACACACACACACACACACACACACACACATATGCACATATAGACACACACAAACACACTTATACATACACATATGCAAAAGTGAATCCTGGGTTCTTTGGAACTCTGTAAGGTAGCATCATACCAAGGAGTTCCTGATCCAGCAGATCTTCCTGGAGTGCTCCTTGGTGCATCCGCAGTAGAAGAGGTGCCTTGAGCTGCTTTTACTCTAGGAACAGCAGGGCGCATGCACAATGACTGGGCAGTCTGGGACGTGCAACGACAAATTATATCCAAATTCTGATTTTATAACCAATATATTTATATCCTTCAATAAGCCATATTTTCTCTGAATTGTAATGTCTTACTTCCAAGTTGTTCTAACAACCTTCACATGGTAATGATGTTTTAATATTGAAGAAAGACTAAAAATACATTTATACATCTTAATTATTAAAACATAGTACATATTAGCCTTAAAAATACTTATAAAACATTAGAGTATAGTGGGTGTCCTTATACAAAAAATAAGCATAATGAAAAAGGGACAATTGATAATAGCATATAGTCATTTTGGCCTATCATTCATTTTTTTCTTCTGCCAATAATTTTGCTTTTCATTCTGATACACTTTTAATTGCATAAACATTCACTTTGATATTGTTATGTATCAATGTATATGAAAAATTGGCTGAATAAATATGGGAAGCCATCAATAAGATTATAAAATCCTAAAATAGAAAAGCAGGCAATCAATATGGTTATAAACTCCTTGAAAGAGAAATCTGGGCAGTTGGTTAGCCTCGTAAGATTCCATTGTCCCACACTGAAATGCTTGGGTCTGAATCCTGAGTCTGGCTCCTACTTCTAGCTCCCTGCTATTGCAGCCCCTGGGAGAAAGCAATGATGGTTCAAGTAACTGGATTCCTCCCACCCAGGTGGGAGACCTGGATCCTGTTCCCAGTTTGAGCCGTGACCTAGCCCTGCTATTTTGGGCATTTGGGAAGTAAATCAGTTGAAGATAGCCCTGCCTGTGGAATAAATAACATAAAGCAAGTTGCAGATTTATTTATATGTGATGTACATCTTTCCAACCTTTGACATTATAGATATTCAAGAATTATTTATTCTTGTAAGTGGTCTTACAATCTCCTCAAAAGCTAAAAGCAAGTCTGTGAATGTGCTCCTAAATACAGACTAATTTATCAGTACATTTTGTGTCATATGATTATGTTTTCTCAGAATCCATAGGGATCCCTTTTCTATAATTAATTGGTTATTTATTTCCAATGAGAATTTTCTGCATTATGTGAAGGGATTACTTATTGTTATTGCATATCTAAATCAAATACCCAATATTCTATTCTTGCAATTACACATAAAGATATTCATTATTTTGAGTGAATTAAAGATTAATTAAGTTTACATCTGCTGCAGGCCACCAATTTGGAAATTGTAATTGAAATCTCTGGATACAAATAACCTGAGTTTCTTTAGTGACAAGTAAAATTCATGGGTAATAAGCAAGTGTGATATACCCCAAGTCACCTACCACCTTGTTGTACATTTATGAAAGAGCAAAGTTTTATGTTGAGATAAGTTTAATCAAAACCAACTGCTTAAAATTATCTGAGAGATATTATTTGTTCATTCTAGAAAATCAGATCATCACAGTCTGGTTTGGGCACTGTTATTAATTCACTCCGTGACCCTGACCAAGTCACCCCCACCTTTCTGTGTATGTCCTTTCATTAGTGAAATGGGGCTGAAAAGCATGCTGCTTACCAGAGCAATTGTCAGAATACATTAACATTTGCAGTGCGCTTTTCGATCTCTTTTTAAAAATGCTTTCAGGGTGTAAAAATGTCACTGTTATTGCCGAAATATCTTACTCATTCCTATAAACCTTCATCTTGATTGTGTATTATACATTTTAGTTCCAAGATGACTTGACTTACTAGTAATAATTTATTAATAATGTCTTAGTAAAGAGAATTCCATTTGTTCTTTATCCCATTAGACGTCAGTCCTTTCGTTGTGGAGGAGCAGGTTCAAACCTCCTGGCGTTTGGGATGTGTCCATTCTCTGCTGCAGGGGTGGTTCACACACTGTAGGGTGTTCAGCAGCACCCCTGGCACCTGTCAACATAAGACAGGCAGCATCCGCCCCAGATCCAGTCATGACTGTGGATAATGGTTTCAGGAACTGTTGGAAGTCTTCTGGGGCATTTAAGAATTTTACAGTTTTCTTTCTTTATTTGATGTTTCCAAATAAGATTTTTATTAAAATCTCAAACATTTAATGAAACAGTAATTCTTTTTCTAAAATATAAATTCAGTAGAATAAGGGAAAAATTTACAACAAACTATATTTTCTATTCCACATACTCAAATAGTTCATTTTCTTTATGACCAAGCATATTTAAAATCAAAGTTAAAAACAAAACAAGGTAACTGTTCTGTGCTTCTCTCACACAGTTCCAGCAGAGGGGTTTCCAAGATCTTGATGGTCAGTATCTGGAAAGCTATCAACATGTACTTAATAATTACCTTAATTTGAACCCAACTTTTAAGAGATAATCCAATAGAATCCTTATACTGTCTTTGTGATAATGCATTCATGACTCTATAAGAAAAATAATTCAGAAGAACCACCATGGCAAAGCACTACATTGAATTCAATCACATAACATCAACACATCCACACAAATCGTACATACTCTAGTCACAAAGAGTTACAGGTCTTTATAGCAGGAATTCCATCCATCAGACCCCTTCCATTCCCCAGTAGCCTCATATTTTTCTCATTAACTCAGATCCCTCCATGCTAATAATCACACAATTACATATTCAGAACATATCCTCTTTGAAGATAATTCCATTATAGGAAGCTTCATCCTAGGACTAAATTCTTCAGGCTTCCCATTACTATTTCAATATTCCAAATGGTCATCTCTGCCACAATATTTTTATTCCAGGTGATTGCCTCCCCTATATGCCAGTACTCCTTCTACCTACACAAACCCAAATCCCCAAGGCTTGAATTAAGTCAGTTTAGGCTAGAGGGATGCTAGACTGCCTACATCAGTCCTGGTTTACCTCCTGTGACAGCCAAAGGAATTGAACTCTACCCTACTAAATTTGGATTTATCATATCATCTTGTTTCCATTGTATGATCCCAAATACATGTTTAGTATTTCATTACTTTACTTTGCACCAATACACTCAAGTTGATTTTTGATAAGGTTGAACCTTAAAATATGTTTATTTGCTAACTGGATTTCCTTTTCTATAATTTCTCTGCTCACTTTTTACTGTTAAAATTAAAAATTAAAATTGCATATATATATGACACACAATGATTACAAACATACACTGTGGAATGATTGCCACAATTAAACTTACATATATATATATATCATATTATTTGTGATATATGTGTATCATCAGACATAGCTTTTTTCTTTTCTGTATTGAGAACATTTTTAATCTACTCTCAACAACTTTTAAGACTACAGTACGTTACTCTTAATTATAGTTGTCCTCTTACACTATAGGTTTCCACAGCTTGTTTATACTGTCTGAAAGGAATGTTTCCCTTCAATGAACTTCTATTTCTCCCTCTTCCCCCCAGCTCCTGGCTACCACCATTCTGTTTCTATCATATAGAATGTTCTTTCTATCATATAGAATGTTTTAGATTGCATGTGTGAGAACATATAGAATTTGTCTTTGTGTACTTGACTTATTTCATTCAACATAATGCGCTCCAACTTCATCTGTGTTGTTGCAAATGAGAATTTTTTTTAAAATTGAATGAAATAATTCACTGTGGATTTACGTACCACATTTTCTGCATTCCATTGTTGGATGCTAGGTTGATTTCATATACTGGCTATTGAGCAAATGGTATGTCTGTTTTTGAATGTGGCTGGTATTTTTTTTCTGCCATGGCTATATGAACTCACATTCACACTAACAGTGTATAATGGTACCCCTTTCTCCATGTTCTTATCAAAACTTGCTATCTTTTTTCTTTTTGGAAATAGTCATTCTAAGATATATGAAGTGAGGCTGGTGCGGCGGCTCACTAGGCTAATCATCCGCCTTGCGACGCCGGCACACCGGGTTCTAGTCCCGCTCGGGGCGCCGGATTCTGTCCTGGTTGCCCCTCTTCCAGGCCAGCTCTCTGCTGTGGCCAGGGAGTGCAGTGGAGGATGGCCCGAGTCCTTGGGCCCTGCACCCCATGGGAGACCAGGAGAAGCACCTGGCTCCTGCCATCGGATCAGCGCGGTGCGCTGGCTGCAGTGCGCTGGTCACGGCGGCCATTGGAGGGTGAACCAACGGCAAAGGAAGACCTTTCTCTCTGTCTCTCTCTCTCACTGTCCACTCTGCCTGTCAAAAATAAATAAATAAATAAAAATTTAAAAAAATTAAAAAAATAAAAAAGATATATGAAGTGATATATTATGGTAGTTGTGATTTACACTTCCTTGAAGATTACAGATATTGAACATTTTATTTTCCTTTGAGAAGTGTCTACACAGGTTTTGTTCATTTTTTGATTGTTTACTTTCTTTTAGTTTAGTTACTTATATATTTTGGATAGAATCACCTTATCAGATGAAAAGTTTACAAAGTTCTCTTCCATTCTTTCGGTTGTCTCTTCACTCTTTTGGTTTTCTTTGCTGTGTAGATGTTGTTTAGATTGACTAAATCTCATTTGTGTAGTTTTGCTTTTGGTGTATGACTTTCAGAGCTACATCCAAACACTCATTACTTAGATCAATGCCAAGAAATGTTTCCCTATGCTTTCTTCTGCCAGTTTTATATTCTCAGGTCTTAGTGTTGAAGTCTTTCTTCCATTTCGAATTTATTTTTCTATACAGTATAAATCCAATTCTATTCTTCTACATATGAATATCATATTTTCTGAATAAAATTTATTGAGCACTGCCCTTTTTCCATTGTGTGTTCTTGGTAATTAAAAAAAAAAAAAGGTTTATCTTTATTTTAAAGGCAATGTGACAGAGAGAGAAAGAGGAAATAAGAGAAAAGAGAGACAGAGAGAGAGAGGGAGAATCCTTCATCATGCCACAGCCAGGAGCCTAGAACTCCATTTGATCTCCCATATGAATGGTGGGGGCCCAAGCGCATGAGCTATCTTTGACTGCTTTCTGAGGAACGTTAGCAGGAAGCTGAATAAGAAGTGGAGAAACTGCAATTTGAACAAGCACTCTCATATGACGTTGCAGTAGGGGTTTACACTGTGTCAGCTCCTGTTATCAGTATTTTTTGTCAACGATCAATTGTCAGAAGATATACCGAATTATTACTAGATTTTCTAGTTTCATTAATTTTCATGTTTGATTTCATGGTGGTAACATTATGCTTCGATTACTATTGCTTTTTTTGGAGTTAAAGTTAGATATATAACACTGCTAACATATTGTTAATGGTCAATAATGTTTGACTATTTGAGACATTTTGTGATTCCATGTGGGTTTTAGGGTTGTTTTGCTAGTTAGGTGAAAGAATGACTTTGCAATTTTTACATGGATCTCATTGACTCTCTAGATCACTTTGGGCAGTATGGAGATTTTGATCATCTTAATTCTTAAAATCCATGAATATGGGATATCTTTCTTTTTTTACGCCTTCATTCATTTTACCAATATTTGACAATTTTCAGTTTATAAATCTCTTGTGTAATTGATTATATTTATCCCTGAGTTTTTATATTGTTTTATGTTATTTATAAATGAGATGACTGCATATATGCAAATCACTTTGGCAGCATAAAAAAAATTACATTATATCAATAGATACCAATGACATTTAACAAAATTTAAAAACAAATTTCATGATAAAATATGCAGCAAATTAGATATACAGGGAATGTACTTCACTTATTTTTTTAAGGATTTATTTATTTGTTTTGAGGGAGTTACAGAGAAAGACAGGGATAGAAAGAAAGAGAAAGATCAATCTTCCATTTGCTGGTTCACTCCCCAGATACCCACAACTGCCAGGGCAGACCCATGCCGAAGACAGGAGCTAGGAGCTTAATATTGTCTCCAAAGTGGGTGGCAAAGGCCCAGACACTTGGGTCATCTTCTGCTGCTTTCCTAGGGAGCAGAATTGAAAGTAGAAGAGTTTAGGCCATGAACTGGTGTCTTATAGGATGTTGGCATCACAAGCAGTGCCTTAAACTTCTACATCACAATACTAGGTCCTGTATTACACCTATTAAAGACATACATGACAAGCTCACGGCTTAGATCATGCTCATTGATGCAAAGTTGCAAAGTTTCAAAGTTTTTCTCTAAGATTGGGAATAGGATAAGGATGCTCATGTTGACCATTTCTATTCGGTATAGTCCTAGAAATCCTAGTAAGTGTCATTCAGCACTGAAAAGAAAAAAAAAAGTAAAGTAAATAGAAAATTAAATTGTAAGATTCTCTGTTTGCATATGACATGGTTTTCTATACATATATATATATTACTTTTAATATATGAGTTAAGTGAAGTTGTAGGATACAAAATCAGCATTCAAAAATAAGTAGTGTTTTTATACATTAATAACAAACTGTCTTAAAAAGAGATCAAGAAAAGTATTATCTACAAGATTTATTATTTTAAATCTTTTTTACTTATATGTTTTCATTTTATTTGAAAGCAAAGAGATAGAAAGTTTTGGGGAGAGGGAGGCAAGCAAAGAGTGATCATCCTGGTTTGGGCCAGGCTGATGCCAGGAACTTTGAATTCAATCCAGGTTTCCCACATGGCTGACAGAGGCCCAAAGCCTTGAGCCATTAGCACCTGGGGCTGGTTCCTGAAACAGACAATACAAAATGAGACTCGGGCATCCGAGCTGTGTATTAACTGTTGGTATTAACTGCTGTCTCAAATGCCTACATCCCTTACCGGATTTAAAATGTATTGATAGCAGACAACTCTCTCAGAATATGGTAACCCAAACAATACTCAACATAGTTTGTGGTTCACAAGAATTCTCTCAAAGTGTTTTCATTCTTATTTGAGAGGAAACTAAAACTACCCTGAAGAAAAGGCATTTGTAATAAAATACTGTGTTTTGTAGCTTTACTGAATCAGACATTGAAATGCAGAGAATGGGGAATCAGTGAGGACCACAGTAATGAAGAAAAGCTTCATCAAGAAAGATACCAAGATGGGGCCTGTGCATCCCATATGGGACATCCCAAATGGGCACTGGTTAAAGTCCTGGCTGCTCCATTTCCGATCCAGCTTTCTGCTATGGCCTAGGGAAGCAGTAGAAGATGGCCCAATTTTAGGGCCCCTGCACCTGCGTGGGAGACCTAGAAGAAGCTACTGGCTCCTGGCACCTGGCTTCAGATCAGCACAGCTCTGGCTGATGCAGCCATCTGGGGAGTGAACCATTGGATGGAAGACCTCTCTCACTCTCTCTCTGCCTCTTCTTCTCTCTCTGTGTACCTCTTACTTTCAAATAAAAAAAATAAATCTTTTATTTTTAAAAGAAAGATATCAAGCTGTGTTTCAAATAATTCAGGTCATTAGCACTAAGAATGCTTTCTGTATTATATCACATGAGAAAAGTTAACAGTGTTCAATTTCTAGAAAACAGTGCAGAAATTTGTAGAAAAATCGAGAACAAGTACAGTCTATAAAGAGCAGAGGGCCAGACTGAATTATACAACTCTAGGAAGACCTGCTTTGATCAGTTTGAGAAAAACTGATTTTAAAAGCCTTAGGAAATGGAAGTTGGGAAAGAAGGCAAGAAATATGCTAAGGAAAAATTCCACTAGCAAAAGATATCAGAAATATGAAATGGCCGGCGCCATGGCTCAATAGGCTAATCCTCCGCTGCGACGCAGGCACCCTGGGTTCTAGTCCAGGTCGGGGCGCTGGATTCTGTCCCCATTGCTCCTCTTCCAGTCCAACTCTCTGCTGTGGCCCTGGAGTGCAGTGGAGGATGGCCCAAGTGCTTGGGCCCTGCACCCGCATGGGAGACCAGGAGAAGCACCTGGCTCCTGGCTTTGGATCAGCACGGTGCACTGGCCCCAGCGCGCCGACCGCAGTAGCCATTGCGGGGTGAACCAATGGAAAAGGAAGACCTTTCTCTCTGTCTCTCTCTCACTGTCTACTCTGTCTGTCAAAAAAAAAAAAAAAAAAAAGAAATATAAAAAAATACTCTGAAAATTAAAGAATAATTTTTCAGTCCATGGGTTCTATGATTTATTTGTATTATTTATAAAAATGCAAATTTACAAGAGAAACTGCTGAAACTATTCTTGATTAAGTTTAGTTTGAGAAATTGGAAGGCAGGGTTTTGACCCCTGTGCCCCCCAAAAAATGATTCTTTATTATGTATGTCTATAACTTAAAATGTAGTTGATTTATTATTCCTTTTTGTTCTAATAGGATAATACTCATAGCATACCACATTTTACATATTTTAATAAATATTTTGCATATTTTGCTTGCAAATGGCTGATGCCCCATTAGCATATAGCTCAGGATAACACCATAGCCTGTAAGTAATCATTAACAAAATAAACAAACTTTCTACTACAGGTATTTGTAGTGAGGTGTAGGCAAATATCTCAAAATATTCTACTTTTTCACATATGTTATTCACACAATCTAAATGCTGATTCCATATGAATATATTATGGTGTGAATTTGCCTAATTCACCTTTGGAACAAAATGCTTGTGTCCACATACATGGGTAGAAATTGCTCTTTGGCGTTGTGTAAAATTGACAGTATGCCTCTTACAACAGTATTACTTAATAGAACTATTCTTGTCAATAGTTCCTACTGATGAATTTATAAACATGTGAACAATGCAAATAATGCAAATAATGAGTTTATAAACATGTAAATGCCTTGTATTTGTCCTTGATGGGAGAAGTTTTGATTTCAGTGAGGTCTGAATATTCCTATTTTTTGCCTTCATACTTAATGAAAGAATAACCACCTTTCTTCTATAAATCATATTTTAAACTTGTTATGAAAAAATGTAACAATAATTATTTTAGCTCAAAGGACAGTGCATTTTTACTAAATAGGTCAATGTATCAATGACATCATTATATAATTTGGTGAAGTCCAATAACGTTCTTTATATTTAGGGAATATGTACAAATGGATTATAAACTCAATAAAATCAATTTTTCTCATGCTTATGGTTGTTTTGTGAACATTTTTTGTTTTCTTGCTTATGAGAATTTATTATATTTATATATCACTTGTCAATGCACACAGAGATTCATATTTCATTTTGAGCTGGAATTTTTTCTTTTTTTATGCTTATGGTATTTTACTGACTTGTGGTATTGCTGCTACAATTTTCATCATTACTTTTATGCAGCAATGATCCATTTGTGAGCCACTCATCCACTCCTTGTGATTCACAGACATCATGTAATGTAATAGTAAAAAGAAAAAGATATCAAATTTAACAACAATAACATGCAAATAACAGAAAAATGCATTTCCCAAGACAAATAGCATATTGTTCAAACAGAATATGATCTAAAACAAAGAAAATACTGCAGTATTCATAATGTATTTTCCACCTTATGGAAATGATTATTATGCACATAAACAAAGAAGCATATGTAATAGATTGTTCCACAACCATTCCTTGTTAAATACCAAACCTGCCATCAAGGTTCTCATATTTCAAGAGGCATTTACATAGGAGGAAAGATGAGGGAGGAATGGAAATTAATGAACGGAGCATCCATTGCAGAGGAAGCAACTTAGCAGAGGTAGAAGTGATTTTTCATGTTAATGACTGTATGTGTTAGTTTTTCAAAGAGAAAATTGAAGTTATGAGTTTAAGAGAAGCATCATATTGTTTGAAAGGTGTTCATAAAATTACTTTGATCTTGTATTCATATTTTTCTCTATGTGATACTGTTGTTTCTAGAGAGAAGTAGATTACAGTTGCTCAAACTTTTACTTGGGCTGGTCTTGTGACTTATTTTGATGAATAAAATGAGGGATAGATTATGCTGTGTGAATTCTTAGGCTAGTCTGAAAGATGTTTTGTAGCTTCAGCTTTTGTGTTCTTTGACCAAAGTGGACAAAGAGAACACATTAGGCAAGGGGTGTTTAAATCACCCTCCCTGAAGCTCTTCTTCTTCGTCTTATTCTTTTTTAAATAATTGTTTATTATTTTGAAAATCAGACTTGTAGAGACAGAGAAATAGGGGTTGGCATCATTGTTGCAAAGTGCATTAAGTTTCTGCATGGGACACCAGCACCCTTGTTGCCCTGGGAACTGCCAAAGTTAGGTGAAGCCTGGGGAGGCATGTTTCCCATTTTTCTTCCCTGTTGACACCTGCTGTTATTTGATCAGTGAAGTTCTTCATTGCTAATTCTGAATAAGAGAGAGGGACATCTGGATTACCAAGGACATGAACTCTACTTCTATCAAGTTCCCTGCTAACAGCCTGGGAATAGCATCGAAGGATCGTCCAATGCTTGGGCCTCTGGCTCCCATGTGGGAGACCCACATGGGATGCTGGCATCACGGCAAAGGATATTTAGTATTTACCTAATTAGAAAATTAGTTCTATGTAGGCAAAATCAGGGATACCAATCACTTTAGGTCAGGCATTGTGGCTTAAAGTGTTAAGCCACTGCTTGCAACACTGAGATCCATGTGGGTGCTGGTTCTTGTCCTGGCTGTTTTACTTCTGATTAAGCTCCTTGCTAATGGCCTAGAAAAAGAAGCAGAGAATTACCAAGGTGCCTGGGCCCCTGCCACCCATGTGGGAGACCTGGAAAAAGCTTCTGGCTTCTGGCCTCAGCCTGGCCCAACCCTGGCAACTGTGGCCATGAGAGGAGTGATCCAAATGATGAAAGATGTCTCTCTGTGTTGCTCCCTCTTTCTCTGCAACTCTGACTTTCAAACTAAATAAATAAATCTTAAAGTAAAAGAATACCACTGGCTTTATCAAATCATATCTTGATGAATGTTCAATGAATGAAGTTCTTGAAATGCTGAGTGTAGCGTGGAGGGTAACTTGAATTCTTTTGTTGAAGGGTGAAGAGAACCAACAGGAGATATTCAGTATGTCTGCTTTAAAAATAGAGCAGGAGAACTTCAAGGTCTCTTGCAATTTTATAAGGTCCCTCTCATTCTGTGACTTTAAGCAACTAGCCTGCATTGTATCTTTCATTCACTAGCTTTCCTCAGATAGTCATACATGCTGCACACGTGATCTGTCTGGTAGAGAATCAGACATAGTGCTTTTTCTTTTTTTTTTTTTTTTAATTTTTTATTTTATTTTTTTTTTTGACAGGCAGAGTGGACAGTGAGAGAGAGAGACAGAGAGAGAAAGGTCTTCCTTTGCCGTTGGTTCACCCTCCAATGGCCGCCGCTGCAGCCGGCGCACCGTGCTGATCCGATGGCAGGAGCCAGGATCCAGGTGCTTTTCCTGGTCTCCCATGGGGTGCAGGGCCCAAGCACCTGGGCCATCCTCCACTGCACTCCCTGGCCATAGCAGAGAGCTGGCCTGGAAGAGGGGCAACCGGGACAGAATCCGGCGCCCCAACCGGGACTAGAACCCGGTGTGCCGGCTCCGCAAGGTGGAGGATTAGCCTATTGAGCCACGGCGCCGGCTAGACATAGTGCTTTTTCTATCCATTACTTTCCTGTGTGAACACAGCAAATACATTCCACAGGTAACTCTAAAGCAGATTCTAGGTGAGACTGACCATATCAGACTCCAGGAAGCGGATCACCCTCCCACCTCAGTTTTTGAGCTGCATGGCTCTTGCTTGCCATATTTCTCCTTCCTAGGTGATGAAGATGTTTCATTTCCCTTTCCTCTGAAGCAGTATTGATAGTAAACCAAGAGTCCCTTCAGCAGCCTCTCAAGTTGCTGTTTATTTATGGCAGGTGAAGAAATAGGTAGGAACACTATTGGTGACAAATGGTAACAATTATGTACACTTTTCTCCATTGAGATTTACAATATATATTCAGTTCTGACTATCTGCATGTTTTGGATGTGTGTGAAATTGACTACATCTACATTTTGCTCCAAAATTGTGTACCTCATCATCTAAGTCACTCTCAAGTTGGTACCAGAGACCTTTTCCTAGGAGGGACATTATTCTCTGCATAGCTTTCTGATTGTCAAGGTTACCTGAAGCAATCTACATACCAAAGTTAAGAACTTTATCCTTTAAAACTTTTTAGAACATTGTTCTAGTGATTTGTCTCTCTCAGGACCTTCAGAAACAAACAAAAACGCAAATACTATCTTATCATATGAAATATAATTCAAACACTAGGAGAAAAGAGATATAATAATGATGACATTATAAGTATTCAGCATCTGTTATATCTTATATGCATGCAATATATTTCCTCCAGAACTGCTGGAGGAATTTTCCTTAGACAATTTGAAGAATAACATGTTACACCTGTAGAGTCTGCTGGAAATTTATCATATTTTATTTATCTAATTTTATATGAATATGTAAGGTAGATATTATGGTCGATCAAAGAGGATGCCAATTTAAAATAAGTTTCCCAACCTCACCGACCTGGGATAGATCCTAAGTTACTTTGTTCCTTGAGTTACCAAAGTCATTGTCCAATCTCTGTGCTCCAGGCTTAGCTGTTGATACCTATGCCTGATCACTGGGACATGTATTACTCTCTCATGTTATATGTCTGCACTATATGTCCCTCCAGTGGAAACTACTCAAGCATGTAGAAAAATGTGCTAAGCAGAATTCTAAGATGATCCCTAAAATTCCAGTCCCCATGATCCTACTCTATAGCATCCTCTCCCCTTCAGCATGAGCAGGACTTGTGGATGCAATAGAACAATCTTGTCCTGAATAGAGTATTTTGACAAACGTGAGACAGTCTCTACAGTGACAATATATCTAAGACTCTGCGGGAGCCAATTGGGTAGGGAGATTGTTCCGCCAGCTCTGAGGACACTGCTCTGTTGTGAAAGGGTCGCATAGCAGTGACTGGAAAGTGGTCTCCAGAGAGGACCTGACGTAACAGACTGCTCCCAGGGAAGTGAGTTGTACAGCTCCTTTCTACTACTCAAGAAACTGAATTTGACTGACCAAACTTGGGGGAGGTCCTAGAGCTACAGATAGACCAAGCTTTAGCTTGTGTCTTGACTGCAAGATTCTAGTTTCTTAAAACTCAAAGAGTGTGCCCAGATAACTATTGCCCTCATTACAGATCACTGTGTTTTGAGCAGCAAGCTTGTTATATTCCTTTTCAGCAATAGGAAAACAACTGAGAACTTTTAAAAACTGTCTGTCTTCCTCCTTCCATTCTTGTTACTTTGCCTGGCTTTCAGACAAATGTACAGTGTCTAGATAAATGACCAGCCTATTGGGGTATTTAGACTGCGCTACTTTTATCAGTTAAATGCCACACAGGGAGGACATCTCTGTGTGCAAATCAGAGGAGCTTTTTGTCTTCATCTACTGCTACATAAATAAAATTTCAATTGGAGTATACATGATACTCCAATGATACAAATGTACAGTGTCTAGATAAATGACCAGCCTATTGGGGTATTTAGACTGCACTACTTTTATCAGTTAAATGCCACACAGGGAGGACATCTCTGTGTGCAAATCAGAGGAGCTTTTTGTCTTCATCTACTGCTACATAAATAAAATTTCAATTGGAGTATACATGATACTCCATGATACATGATAAGTAAGTCTCAAGACTTACTTACATCTTCAATTTACTCCTGTATTTTTGGATTCATTAATTGAAGGTTCTCTGACTATAAGAGAGGAGGCAGAAACTTGGGATGGATCAGTAAGTATGATGGTGCCATTAGTTCTTAACAAAATCAATGGGGCTGGCATTGTGGTGCAACAGGTGAAGCTACTGCTTCTGATGCTCGAATTGCTCTGTTTGTGATCCAGCTCCTTGCTACAGTAGCCTGGGAAAAGCACAGGAGAATGGTCCAAGTGCTTGGGCCCCTGCCACCCACGTGGGAGACCTCAATAAAGCTTCTGGCTCCTGACTTTGGCCTGGTCCAGTCCTGGCTGTTGTGGCCATCTTGGGAGTAAATCAGCAGATGGAAGATCTCTCTGCCTCTTATTCTTTCTCTCCTTCTCTCTCTGTAACTCTGATTTTCAAATTAATAAATAAACCTTTTTAAAATATCACCATGGCTGTCTGGTAGCAACAGGAGATGTGTCCAAAAGAGACCAGCATAGAGTAAATGAGGAGAAAATACTGAAAGAAGCTAACGAGTGAAAAATGTGAAACACAAGGTTTGAAAATTCTGCTTCCCGAACTAAATCATTTTTATTTCTCCTACCTGGAGGAGGGAAGGGTTTCTAAGGCTATTGTGTCTAAATCAGAAAACTCACAGTGGCATCTGCATCACAGAGATAAAATGGCAAGGAAGACAGATCCACCTTGGGAGCACTGAACTGTTGCATTTGGGGTTGGTGAGCTTGAAATGGATTTAAGAAAATGTGGTACTATTCCTTAATTTGTAATTAAAAATAATTTATGCAGTCATTAAAAATAAGCACAAAAATTGCATCTCTTATTTGCTATCTACCTTACGCACTATACATAAACTATTTCTTCTAAATTCTGCATTCCTGACTTCTTTTTTCTCTATGCTTCCAATATATTTCATGAGTAAAATAAGATAATTACTGAAATACACCCTGGAGAATATTTTCTGCAACAATTTTATGTTTTGGGTTTTCTGTGTTTTGCTATTCAAGCTCACACCGGCAGATGAAAACAGAAGGAAATTGCTGTCTTGATATTACTTCTCAATGTTGTGAGCAGCGTAGATCAAGGTTTGACACTCTGAACTGTTTAAATATCTCAAGGGAAAGTTCTCCCAGTTGAGACTCTTCAAGAGCAAATCTCCACCTGCTAAGACTTTTTGAAATAAATGTTGACTCTCTATAACATTATCATCAGATGTTTTACCACTTGCACAGAGATAGTGAATAAATTTTTTAAATTGGGCCCTCACGTGAGGCTTATAACCCAAAGTCTGCATTATGTTCTAAGTTTAGAAAACATTTAACAAACAATTATCATTCTACGGAATGCCTTTTTTCTTAAGGATTCATTTTACTTATTTGAAAGGCAGAGTTGAGAGAAAGAGAGAGAGAGAGAGAGAGAGAGAGAGAGAGAGTAGAGAAAGTCTTCCATCCTCTGGTTCACTCCTCAAATGGCCTCAAAGGCCGGGTCTAGGCCAGGCAGAAGCCAGGAGCCAGGAGCCTCTTTCAAGTTTCCCACGTGGGCATAGTGGCCCAAGGCGTTGGGCCACCTTCTGTTGCTTTCTCTGTGCATTAGCAGAGAGCTGAATAGGAAGTGAAGCAGCAGGAATTGGAACCAGCCTGCATATCAGATTGCCTGAGCTGTAGGCATTGGCTTTACCTGCTGGCCACAGCTCCAGCCCCAAATCATCTTTCTTAACCAAAGAACTAACTGACTTTGCATGATTTTTGTGTGCAAATCAGAACTTTTTTTTTTTTTTTTTTTTTTTTTTTTTTTTTTTTTTTTTTAGGTTTTTCCCTCTGTTGCTTGTGGATCTTTTATTTCCAGAGATCTTTCCTTAGGTGGTATCCCATTTATGTATTGCTTTCAGATATCATTAGAGCTGTTTTGAGAGTGGGAAACTCTGCATATCGGATTAATTGATCTATCTTATAAAAGATGTGGAAAGATAAATACAAAATGAGATCATTGGTTTGAGTTCAGTTGAAATTAAAACACATTACTATTCTTGTATTATGATGCCTCCAGCTTTGTGTGTGTGTGTGTGTGTGTAAGATTGCTTTAGCTATTCAGGGTCTGTTGTGTTTGCATATGAATTTTTTTTTTTATTTAACAGGTAGAGTCATAGACAGTGAGAGAGAGAGACAGAGAGAAAGGTCTTCCTTCTGTTGGTTCACTCCCCAAATGGCCGCTACAGCTGGCGCTATGCTAATCTGAAGCCAGGAGCCAGGTGCCCCTTCCTGGTCTCCCGTGCGGGTGCAGGGTCCTAAGCACTTGGGCCATCGTGCACTGCCCTCTGGGGCAACAGCAGAGAGCTGTACTGGAAGAGGAGCAGCCGGGACTAGAACCGGTGCCCATATGGCATACTGCCATCTCAGGTGGAGGATTAACCAAGTGAGCCCCGAAGCTAGGAGCCAGGTGCTTCCTTCTGGTCTCCCATGCATGTTCAGGGCCCAAGCGCTTGGGCCATCCTCCACTGCCATCCCGGGCCACAGCAGAGAGCTGGACTAGAAGAGGGGCAATCGGGACAGAATCCAGCGCCCCAACCGGGGCTAGAACCCAGAGTACCAGCGCCGCTGGCGGAGGATTAGCCTAGTGAGCCACAGCGCCAACCTTTCATATATATTTCTTAATTTAGGCTAACATTAAATTTTTTTTGGTAAATTTGAAAAGAAAGTAGTCTTTTGAAGTACTTATTACTAAGATGATAATTAATGCAATTCAAATAATACTTTAAAAGTATCAATTTATGAGACAATACAAAATTTTCTATATTCTCTTAATTTATTTTGATGTAACTAAGAAACACTTTCTTTCCCTAATTCCCAAATAAAGAATTACTATCAGGAAATGAAACAATATTTTGAAGGAAATGTTATTTTAAAAAAAATCTACAGTTTGGTTATTTTTTGATTTTATGAAAATAAATGTAAATAACATATTTAAATCATTAACATGCTATGGCTCTTTGGGCTTAACATCACTGAACTTTAGGACAAGAGAGAAGCAGTGGAGGTGATTAATGTGCCTGTCGTGTGTGAACTGAAGCAGGGAAGTTAAGCAAACAGCACTGTCGTGGGACCCCAAATGTCATTGTGCAAATTTAATATGTTCATTAAAGAAGAGATAACTGTTATTTTAATGATACAGTTCAAGGACATAAGTCACAGTTTGCACCCGATTGCAAAAACAAACTGCTAAGTTTAGTCCCCATCATTTCATGTCACATAGGAAAACTTACAGTGAGTGAATCGGCAATGAACAGAGAGGGAGAATTTGCATTAGTTTTGATAATGCCAATAGAAAATGATAATAGGGAGGAAGCATGATGATTATTTACAGAGGAAAACACTGGGCTAGAAAAATATTTAACTCAATATGGTTTCTAAATGGTTACACATATTTTAAGGAACTTTTTTTGAAAAATATTTATTTATTTATTTATTTAAAAGTCAGAGTTACACAGAGAGAGAAGGAGAGACAGAGAGAAGTCTTCCATCCACTGGTTCACCTCCCAACTGGCCACAATGGCTGGAGCTGTGCCAATTCGAAGCCAGGATCCAGGAGCTTCCTCTGGGTCTCCCAGGTGGGTACAGGGGCCCAAGGACCTGGGCTGTCTTCTACTGCTTTCCCAGGCTATCATAGGGAGCTGGATAGGAAGTGGAACAGCTGGGACTAGAACCAGTCCCTTATGGGATGCCGGCACTGCAAGCGACGGCTTTACCCACTACACCATAGCGCTGGCCTCAAGAAAATTTTTAAAACTGATTTCTTTTTTTTCAATGAAGTTTTATTTGCATTATGAGAAATAATTATATGTATAGAGATATTCATCCATGTACCATATATATTATCAATCCTACATATTTATAATATATAAATATTATTCTCAAAGTAGACAAATTTCTACTTAAAAATAGCCAAATATAGTTTAGTGCCATATAGTAACAAGTAAACTTGGTTTGTTCTTTGAATCACACATGATCTTTAGTCATGGATGCAATGGAGTCAAAAATGATAGGAAACTGGTAAGAAAATAATTATTATAAAGACCATTTATGAGATAGCAGCTTTTTAAAAATATAAAAAAATACATTGTCATTGTGCTCCTGTAAAAATAATAGACTTTTCAAATACCTACAGTGAAAGCAAAATATACTAAAATACTTCAAAAAGCTCAGTGAAAAACAGAATAAAAGGCTAAAATTTTTGGTGGAAAATTTTTTTGAAATCCATGCAGTTTTCTTATGAAATTTGTGTCTATGAATATTTTGAAGACCTTTCATATAAACGGTTTAAAGTAATAGAGTATCAACTCACAGAAATCTACATAAAACGCCAGAATGTTTGTTTGTTTGTTTACTTATTTATTTATTTATTTATTTTGCCAGGCAGAGTTAGACAGTGAGAGAGAGAGACAGACAGACAGAAAGGTCTTCCTTCCATTGGTTCACCCCCAAAATGGCCGCTACAGCCGATGCACTGCAGCAATCCGAAGCCAGGAGCCAGGTGCTTCCTCCTGGTCTCCCATGCGGGTGCAGGGCCCAAGCACTTGGGCCATCCTCCACTGCCTTCCTGGGCCACAGCAGAGAGCTGGACTGGAAGAGGAGCAACCAGGACAGAATCTGGTGCCCCAACGGGGACTAGAACCCGGGTGCTGGCACCGCAGGTGGAGGATTAGTCTAGTGAGCCATGGTGCCAGCTCAGAATGTTCTTTATCCCCCACATTGTCAAAAATACTTGTAGATAAAATGTGGTTAATAAAATTTCAAATATCTATCAGTTTTGTTGTATTATGGAAAAATAAACCAGAAGACAAATGCCCAAATATGGTGGTTTTGTGCATGTATTTAAAAAGACAAGCATATATATATAAGCATATATATGAACATGTTATGCATGTATATATAATCATATATATGAACATGTTATACATGTGCATATATATATATACATGTACTGAAGTTTATATATATATATGAATCTACAATCTCTAATAGAAATCACAATTTGGGTGCTGGTGCTGTGGCATAGAAGGTTAAGCCTCCATCCTCAGTGGCAGCATCCCATATGGGCACCAGATCAAGTCCCAGCTGCTCCACTTCTGATCTAACTCCCTGCTAGTGTGCGTGGGAAAGCAGCAGAGGATGGCTCAAGTACTTCAGCCACTGCACCCATGTAGGAGATCTGGAGGAATCTCCTAGCCCCTGACTTTTACCTGGAGTAGCTCTGGACATTGCAGCCATTCAGGGAGAGAATCAGTGGATGGAAGATCGATCTCTCTCTCTCTCTCTCTCTCTCTCTCTCTCTCCTCTGTATCTTTGGCTTTCAAATAAATTAATACATCACAAAAAAGAGAAGTCACCGTATATATAAAAATTCAGCAATTTGGGACTGCCATGCTCATAACCTTGGATGCTGCCGCAGCTGCAACCTTCTCTACTAAGTAGTCAGAGAGAAACAGAAGGTAGGTAAGTGCAAACATGTAACCCCCATGTCCTTCTTGTGTTGCCTTATATGTTTCCAGAAACAACTTTTTAAATGAAGTCCTTGGTAATGAGTCAACAGCCATCTATAGCAACTGAGCACAGCTCTTGGAGATTACTCCTGCGATGGCTTTGCTGGGAGCTCCACTATCCCTCCCTTGTGAATCATAGCATTCATCACTGGTGTCTTATAGCTGGTATGAAGAGATATTCAAAAATTCATGGGAAATTCATATTATGTAAAACTATGCATGGATTTTAAATATTTTGCACTAAAATAAGCTTATATTATAATTCAATGTTTCTGCAACGTTTTTGAAGCAGTCTCATATATGCTCAACATATCTTGCCAGACAAAATTGAGCACAACCAAGCTGATGTCCAATTCATAGGCTTTTCTTATCCTGCTTAAGTCATTTGCATATCATTGCTTCTTGTCTGCATCCATTTTTTACTATCCTTTGGCATTCTAGAATGTTCTTTTTCAGCCAGCCCATTCTCTCTGTTATTTTAAATTTATACTTGGCTTTCCATCATTTACATGGTGAAAGCCACAAATTAATGCCAACTATGAAAATGTGCACTTCTTGTAATAGTTACAGCTATCTGGGCCGGCACTGTGGTGTAGCCGGTAAGGCTGCCACCTGCGGTGCTGGCATCCCATCTGGGCACTGGCTGCTCCACTTCTGATGCAGTTCTCTGCTGTGGCCTGGGAAAGCAGTAGAAGACAGCCCAAATCCTTGCATCCTTGCACCTGTGTGGGAGACTCTGAGGAAGCTCCTGGTTTCTGGCTTTGGATGGGCTCAGCCCCTGCCTTTGCAGCCATTTGCAGAGTGAACAAGTGAATGGAGGACTTCTCTCTCTCTCTCTCTGCCTCCGCCTCTCTATTACTCTGATTTTCAAATAAATAAATAAATCTTAAAAAAAAAAACTATTACAATACAAATGCATTGAATAACAGGAAGAGCCATTTTTCTTTTCAATTGTGCAACCAGTTTGTCTTTCCTGAATTCCAGTTACCTCTCACTCGCAATTTACTTGTGTGTGCTGACCCTATTATTTAGAAATTGCACTGTCTTCCTGAGGAGCAGATGGACTCACTCTACAGCAAGGCAGTCATCATGCTGTCCTGATGCAGACACTGTTCAGAGCTCTCCTATTCTCTGTGACTCATGGATGGATATTCCAAATTGCAGCACTTTTCTCAATACTGTGAATCTCACTCATCTAGGATGTAGCCCAGGATTCTTGCGTGTGTGTTTGGGGGGCGGGTAGGAGACAGTATCATCGCCATCTGCAAACTGATTCTTGGTAATACGATGTTTAATAGCAGAAGATAAACCACCGTGCTGACCTAAGGCACCCGTTTAACTTTTGAGCTGCCTTTTCGCTGGTCTCAGTGGGACCTGTCAGCACTAAGGAGAATGGTGCTGTCCATCACTTTATAACAGCTTGTAGAAAATGAAGATCTTCAAAACTGAGCTCCATTAACGATCACTTCTGATTTATTCATTGCTGTGGTAGGCCACGACCATGTTCTATTTCTTTTTGCAACTTCACTCTTCCATCAAAGAAGTTGTCCGAGCTGTGTATCTGAACATATCAGAGTTATGTTACAAAGAAACACACACAGGGCCATCTCTGTGGTATAACAGGTTGAGCTGCCACCTGCAACGCTGCCAACCCATGTAGGTACTGGTTCAGGTCCTAGCTGTTCAACTTTCAACCTAACATCCCACTAGTGGTCTTGGAAAAGCAGCAGAGGATGGCATGGGTGCTTGGGCCCCTGGTACCCACATGGGAGACCCGAACTTTGGCCTGGCCCAGCTCTGGCTATTGCAGCACTCTGGGGAGTGAGTCTGCAGGTGGAAGATTTTTCTCTCTTTCTCTCTCTCCCAGCCTCTCCAGCTCTTTCAATAATAAATAAGTCATTTTCAATAATAAATAAGTCATTAAAAAAAACAAGCACACACACAGTCTTTTTTCCTTTAGATGTTAAGACCTGACATTGTAAGGTAGAATTAATAATGTTATTCTAACTGGTAAATGTCATATTATTTATTGAGTCATGATGAGCATGATGAAGCTATCCAGAAACTGGGTAGCATTCAGCTAATGTACCAAAAAGAGTACTGGCTGCCAATAAAAAATTTAAGTTACACACATATATATGTATATTGTGTTTTTAATTACTCCATTTTATCATCTATACTATTTAAAATCTAGTGATTCTTTCAAAAATCTTTTTTTGAAAATAATTGATTTTTCATTGACCACTGCCATATGTTTCCCTTCTTTTCCTTTTTTAAGGTTTATTTTACTTATATGAAAGGCAGAGTTACAGAAAAGGACAAAGAGAGAGCATCAGAGAGATCTCCCATTCAATGATTCACTCCCCAAATGGCTGCAACAGCCAGGGCTGGGCCAGACGAGAGCTAAGTGCCAGGAGCTACCTCTGGGTCTCCCATGTGGGTGCTGGTGCCTAAGGACTTGGGCCACCTTGCACAGCTTTCCGAGATGCATTAGAAAGGAGCTGGACTGGACGTGGAGCAGCCAGGACTGGAACAGGCTCCCATATGCGATGTCTGCATCGCAGGAGGTGGCTTTGCATGTTATGCCACAATGTGAGCCCCTAGATGCCTTATTCCTCATAAAAGCTTTCAAAATAAACAACTGATGCAACATATTTTGAGAAAAAAATATTTCAACAGATAGGAAAAAAGAGGGAAACTAGAAATGGAAAATATCATTTAAATGAAGCTGATAGGGGCTAGCGTTTGGGACAAAAGGTTAAGCCACTGCTTGTGACACCATCCTCCCGTATTAGATCCCTGGCTCCAGTCCTAGCTTCGGATCAGCGCAACTCTGGCTGTTGTGGCCAACTGGGGAGTGAACCAGCCTATGGAAGACCTTGCTCTCTCTCTCTTTGTCTCTCCTTCTCTGTCTGTGTGGCACTTTCAAATAAATAAATAAATCTTAAAAAAAAAAAAAAGAGAGAGAGAGAGTAAAATAACCTCTCTGCATTTTTCCTTGAAATCCTAATAATAGATTAAGTTCAAATTGTTTTCATGAAAACAATTTTCAATAAGAAAATGTAAGCATAATATTACTATGACATAAACATAATTACCCACATAAAATGTAGTTATCATACAGTCTTTAATATCTATTTATACTATAAATAATTACTTAGTGAAAAATCTAGATGAATTATTCCTACTAAATATCAAAAATTAAAAATTGAAAAATAAGAAAATGTGGCAAAAACAAAGTGCCATTTCCACCTCTTTTAATTTTCACTGAACAATGGGATTAATAATGTAGACATGTACCTCTCCCTGGATCTGTGCAATTCTCTTGTGTGTTCATGCAATGCAATTACACATGTCTATTACACCCTGTATAGCATGACTCTAATTAATATACATACAGCATTACCATGAAGGGTTTTGATTTTCAAATCTTTTATTACATTATATTTGTGGCTGATCTGCTGAAGGGGCTGACATTACCTTGGAACGATCACAGTTCTATTAGTTTATAAATCAGAATGGCGTGTAAGAAACAATACATGATGTATTATTTTATCATCATATGCTATGTTATTTATAGTATGTAGGCCTTACTAAACTTAATGCACTAGGTATTTTATAATTGAGCTTTAAAAATATTTGCACTGAAGTTTTCTTTGCAATATATTTTAGAACTTACATGTCCAACAAGCACTCAAATAGTTGTTAAATTAGGTATCCCAAACCTGAGCCATATCAACCACAGAATATAAGACTTAAACAATTGATTTATCCATTCATTTTTCATATGCAACATTCCTGACCTCTTCATGATATGTGAGAATTTATGAACCCAGTGTTGTGGCATAGCAGGTTAAACAGATGCCTGGGATGCTGGCATCCTGTATGGGAGCTGGTTTGTTGTCCCATGTGTTTGGGCCCCTGCAATCACATGGGAGAACCAGATAAATTTCCTGACTTTTGGCCCAGCCCCAGCCTTGCAGCCATCTGGAGAGATAACCAGAGGCTGGAAGATATCTTTGTTTTCTGTCTCTCCTCACTCTCTGTAACTCTGACTTTAAAATAATTAATTAATTAATTAATTAAATAATATATATATATACCTAACCCTAACCCTCTATATATGTATATATACATGTATATGATTTAACTCTTCCATTTTATGTTACCAAAGTTTCACTTCTGTCACTCTTTTGCTTTATAAATGCAAATATAAAGTGCCTGTTTCAAGATGGGAGTTTGAGTGCAGCAGTTAAGATACTGCTTGGGATATCTGCATCTCATATCAGAGCGCTTGAGTTCCAGGACCAGCTCTATTACAGATTCCATCTTCCTGCTAATGCATACTCTGGGAGTCAACTGTTGATGGCTCAAGTATTTGGGTTCCTGTAACCCATGAGGAAGACATGAATTAAATTCAGGGCTCCTGGCTTTGGCCTGGCCTGGCCTTGGCACTTGTGAGCATTTGGGGAGTGAACTAGTGTATGCGTAGTCATTGTCCGTCTGCCTCTGTCTTTCTGTGTGTGTGTGTATGTGTGTGCGTCTGAGACCCCAGCTACTTCCAAGTCTTCCCTTTATTTTCATCCTCGTCTCCTTTATGTGCCCAATAGTGAGTAAGGATTTCCATCTGTCTCTTTAGCCCTCAGAAAAGATCCAGAGGTGTTCAGAGAGGATTCAGATGTGGAAGTATCATTTTATGTTTTAGGTATTTTTTAAGATTGATTTATTTATTTGAAAGTCAGAGCTACAAAGAGAGAGAGAGAGAGAGGGAGAGAAAGAGAGAGATCTTCAATCTGCTGGTTCACTCCCTAGATGGCCACAACAGCCAGAGCTGGGCCAAGCAGAAGCCAAGAGCCAAGAGCTTCTTCCAGGTTTCGCACATTGTTGGCATGGGCACAAGCCCTTGGGCCAAATTCCGCTGCTTTTCTCAGGCCATTAGCAGAGAGCTGGATCGGAAGTGGAGCAGCTGGGACACAAACTGGCACCCATATGGGACGCTGGCATTGCAGGCAGCAGCTTTACCTACCATGCCACAATGCCGAGACCATATATGTTTTATGTATCTTCTTGCATAGAAACACTCTTCCTCTTTTCCTCAAATAATTGTCATCATTAGCTCCTGCTCTGGTGAGAAGCTGCTCACCGACCGCGCCATACTTTATCCAATTATCTGACACAGTGAGTCAAGGTCTTTGGGAGAGTTAACACTTCCTGATGGGTCTTTTCCAAGTGCCTTTGAGCTCTGCTAGGTGCACACTGCTGTCACTGTGATTTGTGTCTTTCTGCCACGTTCTCTTGGAAGCCTGTCTATCGCAGTCACACCTCTGATATGAGTCTCTGTGTGCACAGATCTTTTAAAATTAAGGCTTTGAACACTGCGGTATTTGAATTGTGCTCACATTGTGTCAAGAAAACACATAAAACCAGAAATTGTTTTCCCAGGATCAGCAAGGGGAGGCTCATTCCCATTTCTCCCTCCTCCTGGCAGGCAGGATATTTAAGGCTTTATGATCGGTCTTTGGCTACACCACATGTGTTTTTGTTTTTCACCAGCAGAGCTCACCAAAACATTCATCAGAAACTGAGTCATAAGCAAGTTTGCCAAAATGTCCTATTTATTTTTCTTCCTACCTGGACTTAGTTTTAAGGAAGTCTGGGGAGCATTACGGTTTAAAATTGAAGTTATGTCTAAATTGCTAGTTTAAGCCAAAACTCTTATGCAAAGCCTATTTAATGTGAATTTTTCATAACCAAAGTCTTCAACTGAAGCTTTTTTTTTTTCTTAAAGACATGGTGGTTAAAGAATGTATTTCCTGTTTGCATTTAAGCTGTTTATAAAAAAATTAAGATGGTAGAAAATTATGCACCAAAGTATGAAAATCCAAAATACGAATTCCATATTGCAGTTTACATAATGGTTGGCTTATAAATGGTAAGCTAATATTCTTAATTAATCTTTGAATGAGAATAGAAGATTTCCTGAGGACAGCACTGTGGTATAGTGGGTAAATCTGCCGCCTGCAATGCCAACATCCCATATGGGTGGTGGTTTCAGCTCAACTTCTGATCCAGCTCCCTACTAATATGTCTGGGAAAGCAACAGAAGGTGGCTTAAATACCTGGTCCTTGCACCCCCAAGGAGTCCTGGATGAAGCCCCTGGCTCCTGTCTTCAGGTCAGCACTGGCCCTTGCAGCCAGTTGGAGAGTGAACCAACAGATGGAAGATCTCTCTTCTCTGTCACTCATTTTCTCTTTCTCTGTGCAGCTCTGACTTTCAAATCAGTCAATCAATCAATCTTAAAATAAAAAGGATTCCCAGTGTAAGGTGGGAAGAATCACCACGTTCCTAAAATTGTACTTATGAAATGCATGGAGTTTGTAGTCTTTAAAATAAATGATTTTTGGGGAAGTAACAAAACCAAAAGGATTATCATAGAGTTAAAACTGTAGTATTGTATTTAAGCAACATTAAAAAGGCTCTTAAAGACAGATGGAATATAAGAAATATATTTTATTCCTTTAACTTACATAATTTTATACTTACCTAATTAGATATATTGTCCTTGACATTTTCTGACAAGAGAAAAGAATAATTAAAAATAACATTTATACAAGCATAGCCTCAGAGGGTTGTTTTACTGTCTGTTTTTTAATAATCACACGCTCTGAATTCTCATCCCCTACTATCATATTCTCTTTGAACATAGGAAATCACTTAACAGATTGGCTATGTATTAGAGTAGATGAGAGAATTAATTATGGAATTAAATTTTTAAAGGTTAAATATTATTCTTTATTAATAATTAT
This sequence comes from Oryctolagus cuniculus, assembly GCF_051225735.1. NCBI lineage: Eukaryota > Metazoa > Chordata > Mammalia > Lagomorpha > Leporidae > Oryctolagus > Oryctolagus cuniculus. Next base: position 7,841,254 of record NC_142875.1, on the reverse strand, counting down.
ATTGTTAATTTTGGGACTTCTGTCACTTATTTGTAATATAGTCTGTGTTCATGGGATAACATTTTGCTTCCTAACGTATTTCTTTAAGCCCCCACAGCACACACTTCTCATTTTCTACTCTGTTGCTCCTTCCAAAGTTTCTTCAAATGTCTCTGTTCATTTTGGCAAATAATGACAGAATTTACAGAGCTGCCATCACCCATCCTCCCCAGTTCTATGCATCTTCTCCACACGTGCCAGTGAACCCTGTACCTGACCTCGCCCAACATGACTGTTCTCAGCATCGGTCTTCACCCACTCCCCACTCTGCCCTGTGCCCTTGTGCATGGTGGTCAACACCCATGGGACAGAAGCTCGCTCTTGGCTCTGTCTCCTTCACTTACCAAAATGAACCCACTTCTATCAATTTTACTTTCATACATCCTTTTCAAATCCATCCATTGCTTCCAGGCTACAAGTGATAAATAGTCCACGCAGAACTGCCATTGTCTCTCAACTGGAGATAATAGTAACTTTTTCCAGGATTCAGTCACAAAATGTCTAACTTTGCTGTTGTTTCATTTTGTTTTGCATTGTTTGTAGTACTTCATATGTCCTTCAGAATCATCACCTGAGACTTCACCCATCGCTCAACGCACCTCTGAGACTCGGCTCTGGACACCCTGTTGCTCAATTCAAACATTTTGTGATTAATATGGTTGCCCTAACTCAAAAGATAAGTTCTGCCTCAGAACATTATGTGGTTTCCTTTAAAATTCCAAAATCAGCTAAAAGACTGTATTTCCTCCTGCCATGGTTTCAGTAGTGTGTGGTCTTCTAGACCCACACATAGCTTCAAGAAGGAGTTTCTGTTGCATTGCGGTTCCTGAAGGAGAACCCAACAAGTACTTAGACATTTTTAAATACCCACTGAACAAAGCGGAAGACTGTTAAAATGATTATTGGCATTATCTATCTAGTAGTCATTTTCTAGATTGATCAAGAACATTGTTATTGTAATGACTGCCATATAGAGCCAAAGATAGCCGTGGTGCAGTGGGCTAGTCCTCCCCCTGCAGCACCAGCATCCCATATGGGCGCCGGTTATTGTCCCGGCTGCTCGACTTCTGATCCAACTCTCTGCTATGACTTGGGAAAGCAGTAGTAGATGGCCCAAGTCCTTGCTCTCCTGCACTCATGTGGGAGACCCGGAAGAAGATCCTGGCTCCATGTATTTGGGGAGTGAACCAGCGAATGGAAGATCTTTCTCTCTGTCTCTCCCTCTCACAGTCTGTGATTATTTTTTTTGACAGGCAGAGAGGACAGAGAGAGAGACAGACAAAGAGGAAGGTCTTCCTTTCTGGCTGCTGCGGCCGGCGGGCTGCGGCTGGCACACCGCACTGATCTGAAGCCAGGAGCCAGGTGCCTCTCCTGGTCTCCCTTGCGGGTGCAGGGCCCAAGCACTTGGGCCATCCTCCACTGCCTTCCTGGGCCACAGCAGAGAGCTGGACTGGAAGAGGAGCAATGGGGATAGAATCCAGCACCCTGACCAGGACTAGAACCCTGTGTGCAGGTGCTGCAGGTGGAGGATTAGCCTAGTGAGCTGTGGCGCCAGTCTGTAATTCTACCTTGCAAATAAATAAATAAAATCTTTTATAAAAAAAAAAGATAGAATGTGAAACACAGTGAAAATAGACTAGTTTTGAAAATCATGAATTTTAAGATCATATCTAAAGAGAGAAACAAGTTAAGCAAAAAGTTTATTAAATGAACTTGATTTTGAGATATGAGCCTAAAACAAGTTTTACCATTAGAAAAGGGGACCAACAGAAAAGGAGAAGGCAGTAGTGTTACGGTAGAAGAAATCTGTGATGGACGAGGGTCTAAGAAACAGAGCGAGTTTGCCGGCACCGCGGCTCACTAGGCTAATCCTCCGCCTTGTGGCACTGGCACCCCAGGTTCTAGTCCCGGTCGGGGCGCCGGATTCTGTCCCAGTTGCCCCTCTTCCAGGCCAGCTCTCTGCTGTGGCCCGGGAGTGCAGTGGAGGATGGCCCAGGTGCTTGGGCCCTGCACCCCATGGGAGACCAGGATAAGTACCTGGCTCCTGCCATGGGATCAGTGTGGTGCCGCACCAGCCGCGGTGGCCATTGGAGGGTGAATCAATGGCAAAAGGAAAACCTTTCTCTCTGTCTCTCTCTCACTGTCCACTCTGCCTGTCAAAAAAAAAAAAAAAAAAAAAAAAAAAAAAGAAAGAAAGAAAGAAAAGAAAAGAAAAGAAGCAGAGTGAGGGATTGTGCACATGTATCCTGGAAAAGTGAGCAGACACAGCCATCGAGAGCGTTTCCTGTGGCTGCTGGAGAACTCTCAACCCTGCAGTGGAAAGGGTGAATCCCCTCACTGAGGGTGTGAAGTCCTGGCAATCTTGCGTGGAGAAAAATTGAGTTCTGCTCTCTAGAATTACATTTTTAAATTTTCCTACAATAAGCTTCACAGATAAAAACCAATGTCGCCTCAATATTCATGTGGAAATAGCAATGATTTTTCCCTAACAGACTCATACATTATAAGGTAAATTACAAACTTATTTACTCTTAAAGCTGCAAAGATCATAGAAACATGAAATTCCATTGTCTCATAGATTTAAAGCTGATGGCACCTCACTAGGTCAAGAATAGAGCTGGAGATATAACCTGAGCTGGTATTCAATCAAATGTCATCTGAAAATTGCTCCCTAGAATTTCGCCTTTCTTGCATGATCCCATATCAGTAGCTGCTCTGAGAATAACCTGTCTTGGTTTCCTAAATGTTTACAGAATTTCCTGACTAACATCTGTACAGACTCACGATTGTGCACTTCATACATCAGTTCATGTTCCCTTGAATATGTGTAGATGATTTAATGCAATGCAGGTTCTCTGAAAAGAGTTATCATTCAGATAGGGAAGAGAATAGAATCCTTTAAGTGAGAGATGGAAAGACCACCAGGTCACTTCATCTATGCCCTCAATAATGCAGGTGTGAGTATTTGACGAGCCTTCTTAAAAGCAAGTCTCATAATGGCATGGTGCAGATTTTCACATGGTATTTGCTCTACAGACTCCTGACCTCTTCATCTACAAAATGTGCCCTGAGAAGACATTTAAATTCCAGTTTCAGTCTTGGTTAAATTTACCTGTTCTCTCAACTAGCGTTTTAGCTTAATCTGCCCAGCCACAGAAGTTCTGTCTCATGCCTATCTCCTCTTGTCTAGTGTTCTCTTCTTTTCCAAATACTGGAAAGTGCCTCTGTGCATTGCAACCTTTTGCCATTTAAGCATCTAGGGAACTCATAACTATAAGGATTCTGAGGATAAGTTTAAAAGAATTAATGAAATAAAGAACACAATCTATAAAGGGTAAATTAATTTTTTCTTTCTATTAAACTTGGAAATCAAGATGTGAAATATACATGAGAAATTATGGCCCAATTTGGGGATTGAAGTAGCAGACAGATTTATTTCTCTCTCTTTCTGTCTCTGCTTTTCTTTTTGTCTGCCTTTCAAATAAAATGAAATAAATTAAATGAGCAAAAATGAATTGTGCCCCAGGTCTTACCATGCCAAAACTGATAAACCCAGAACCTAAAACAAATTCTGAGCTATTATTTTTAGATGAATTGCAGATGTATTGTATCTGTGACAATTGTATCATATCTCCCAGTCCTGCTGTATGTGGTGATTCAGTATTGCACATTTGATTAGCTGGTTTGTGTATCTGTGGTTGAATTTTCTTGTAACTAGAGAGAGGACAGAATGGGAGGAGATATGAAGACAAAGTGATGTGAAGTTTTTTTTATAGCAGTAAAACTCCTTTTTCTCCTTTTGCCTGTTTTGTGACAAAGTAAATTCTGATGAAAGATGGGAACAGTGTGTAGATATTCACAGATAAGAAACAAACCTCCATCTTTGGTGCACAAGGAGATTTAGATTTCATCATTGCTGTGAAACATATGAACAAGTTCCGTGTCTATCCATCAGCTTCCTGGTCAGCATATGCTGAGGCCAAGAAGTTCTCTTTGAGGTTGATCACGCTTGAATGTAGATCCTATTACATTAGGAGCAACTATGCATTTGGGGTTCTTTCTAACCACAGGAATCCCATTGTAAACACATATTGAGGAGATATGACACATCATACAAGAAAGAAAGCATAACAAAAAATCCTCAAAGAACTGTAATCCCAAGCCATACCACAAAGGGCAAGATGGCCCAATCTGGTGGGGGAAGCAAATTAGATTATGCCCTTTTAGTTATTTTCTCTCATATTTTGTTTTGACTTAGTTGAAATTTTAATATGCTTATACTTAAGGGAATATGTAGTTATATACGGATATCATATGAGAATATATTTACAAGTTTAAATGTGAGTGAAATTCAGTCCAGAAACATCTTTCCTGTGGCTGGCATTCTGGTTCAATGGGTTAAGCTACCACCTTGAATGCTGGTATCCCATATGGGTGCTGGTTCAAGTCCTAGCTGCTCTATGCCCATCTCAGCTCCCATGTAATAGCCTGGAAAAGCAGTTGAATGTGGCCCAAGAGCTTAAGCCCCTACCAATGTCTGAGACCTGGAAGAGTTACTAGGCTCCTAGCTTTGGCCTGGCACAGTTTTGGCCATTGTGACCATTTAGGGAGTAAACCATTGGATGGACGATCTCTCTCTCTCTCTCTCTCTCTCTGAGTCTCTCCTTCTCTCTCTCTCTCTCTCCCTCTCTTTCTCTGTAACTTTGGCTTTCAAATAAATAAACTAAATCTTAAAAAAAAAAGTTTCCTTCTTTTCCACTTCTGCAAGGCCTTGCTTCCTTGACTCTGGGCATCCACATGACTCTCTGGTCGGAGAGAGAATCCACCGTGAGCCCTGAATGGCCCTGCAGGTTCCTGCTGGATATGCCAAGGATGCATGTCTCCAGCAGCACTTCACCAAGGAGATTCAGATTTGCAGAGAGCAAACCTGAAAAAAAAAAAACAAAAAAGATGAGATGTCTCCCTCTGCTCACTTTTGTTATAAAAGAGCAGTTTCCCCAAACTCATTGTAAAGCAAAAAAACCATGTGTTGAAACCACCACTGGGGCCCTCCATGTGACCTGTGGAAAGGAAAGGGAATCTGCAAAACACTGATCCTGTGCCGTGAGTGGTAAAGGGCTCCGTCTGTGACCCAGGAGCCTCCAGTCTTCCAGCATTTATAAAACAGTAAGAGGTAAAGTTGTCCATGTGAAGGATGGCAACATAAAATCAGAGACTGGCAGTTTATAGAATGACCATGGGATCCTGAGGGAGACATGATTTCTGGAGTGAAGGGAGAATGGTTCTATGCTCATGGTTAGGTGCAGAGAGAAGACATCCTGGAATCTAACAGCTAAGGTTTTGTCTGGGCATTGGGAGGAAGGGATCAGGAGGGAGAGTTTCCCATTGTTATTTCAGTTAATGATGTTCAGTGGACAGAGTTACTTGAAACAAATCACCCGAGCATAGACTATGTTACTGTTCACTATCTTCAAAGAGGGTGGTGCAGGGATGCCTTCATACTAACAGTTCAGCAATCTGTAAGAGCTCATCTTAAAGGAAAATGGCTGTGGTTTCAGGGCTAAAGAACTCACAAAGTTGAAATAAGTGGTGTCAGGAATGTGGATTTCTTAAATATATAGCTTTGAGTTAGCCAGAATATTGTTCAGTTGATCCATAGTGGAGGCAGCTTTACCAAAATTAATGAAAAACCTGATGTACTAGCATGGAGAAACTCTATTTAAGCCCCATTGCCTCCCTCTTTCTCCCCCAACTCCTGATGCTGTAAGGAAAATTGATAATGATTATTGGAAGCATGGTCTACTTGTCCCCAAGTGGGATCAAAGATCACATGCTCCCTTCTGGGAAGCTCAGAGAAATTGGGCATCGGTCAAGACACATTCTTTATGACTCCACCGGCTTTAGTGCAGGAAGTAAGCACTGAGCATCTGAAGTGTCTGAACCTGGACACTGACGGAACTCGAGGCAGTAAACAGGGAATGGACCAGTCAAGCCCATCACTGGACTTAAGGACAAGGGAAAGATCCTCTCTCATCCTTGCTGCTCCAACAGGCTCCACTGGCTTCCTCATCACCTGTGTGTCTTCTGTTCCAGCCTGAAGCACAAGGTCACCTCCCAGCAGCTGTGGCTGCATTTGAATGGTGAGCAAATCAGTCTCTGCACCCGTGGGAGAAGGAACACCCCAAATCATTTGACAGTATTTGGATAAGGTTTATTGTAGGGAGAGGAAGATAAGAAGTCCTTGTGATGTCCTTCCCAATGAAACAACCCCAACATCACCTTGAAAAGCCAGGCAACATCAAATTTAGGACATTCTGAAAAATAGCCAATTAACACTCAAAAATCGTAAGCTATATGAAGGCAGGCAAGATCGGGTAGGACTCTCTGATGTGGGGAGACTAAGGATATGCACAATGAAAGCATAATGTGGGTTTGGGGACTGTATTACAGATTGGGTTTGGGGACTGTATTACAGGGAATGTGGTGGGGGGAAACTAGTGACCTGGGAATACGTGCTTTGCTTTAGTGACTGTGTAGTATCGGGATTACTCCCTCCCTGCTGAAGCAGCAGTTCAGTGACTCACACTGTCAACACAAAAGGAACTTCTGTGAAGGGCAGTTGGAGGCTCCTTTTTAATCACTTCTATCGGCTTATTTTATTGGGGTGGGTAACATGGTGCAGTGTGTTAAGCCACTTTTTGTGATACCCACATCCCTCATCTGAGTACCCCTTGGAGTGCCAGTTCTGATCCAATTTCCTGCTAATACATCCTGGGAGGCAACAGGTAATTATCAAAATGCTTGTTTCTCTGCCATCCATGTGGGAGACCTGGATGGAGTTGTGGGATCTTGGCTTCTGTCTGGACCAATTTGAGCTGTTCAGGATATGTCCTCTCTCCTCTCCCCTCCCCTCCCCTCCCCTCTCCTCCCTTCCTCTCCTCTCCTTTCTCTTTCTCTCCCTCTGCCACTCTGCTTTCAAGTGTATGAATGTATGTGTGTATTATGCATGTATATAGATATTGTGGGTTTATACATACAATATACATGATGGGATACTACAGAGCCATAAAAAAAAAGAATGAAATCCTTTTGTAAGAAATTGGATACAAGTGGAGACCATTATACTGAATGAAATAAACCAGTCTCCAAAAGACAAATATCATATCACTTGTTGTCCCTGCTCTGTGGTAACTAATATACAAATTATAAAAATGTAATGTATGTGAGCGAAATCGACATTTTGAGATTTGATTATTGTTTACAGCCCTTGTTTTTATGTTTGAGGAACAATGGTTTTTCTACTTACTACTTGTTGAATTCTGTATTTATTTGGTGGCTAAGCTTGTGATTGATTATAAAGAGAATTTAAAAGTATGTCATTGTAAAAATTAAAAGAAAAATGATAGGAAGGAGCGAAGGTGTGAGTGAGGGAGGGTAAGGTGTTATGCTTTTTTTTTTTTTTTCTTGACAGGCAGAGTTAGTGAGAGAGAGAGAGAGAGAGAGAGACAGAGAGAAAGGTCTACCTTTTCCGTTGGTTCACCCCCCAAATGGCCTCCATGGCTGGCACACTGCGCCGATCCGAAGCCAGGAGCCAGGTGCTTCCTTCCTTCTGTTCACCCATGTGGGTGAGGGCCCAAGCACTTGGGCCATCCTCCACTGCCTTCCCGGGCCACAGCAGCGAGCTGGACTGGAAGAGGAGCAACTGGGACAGAATCTAGCACCCTAAGTGGGACTAGAACCCAGGGTGCTGGTGCCGCAGGCAGAGGATTAGCCAAGTGAGCCGTGGCACTGGCAGGGTGCTATGCTCTTAAACTGAATATATGAAATACACAAAGTTTGTTCCCTTAAATAAATAAAAATGAAAAAGAAAATAGGTATATAAGTAAACATTTTCAAAAGATTATTTCAAAATAATAATGAAATAGTATATACTGAGAAAATGAGAATTTAAACCACTGAAAATGAAATTATGATAAACTTATAAATATAAAAATGCCATTTAAAATTCTATGGCTAAGTTAAACAACACATTAGGTTCTAGTACCCTGGAAGTTAAAGCGATAGATAACATTTCTGTCTTATATGGGTTGGTACTTTAAAAGATGCATGAAAAATGGAATTAAAAGTTTATTTTCAAGCAAAATTTTAAAAATCCATTCATGTGAGGAGTCTTGAGAATCAAGTTCACTGAAGGAATATTATGAAAAAAAAAAAAACTGTGTATAGAGTTCAGAGAACCCTTGCTCCAAAATAAACCTGTCTTTTATTTCCATATGCCACAAGTTTTTCAAGTACCCTTGTATACATGTGTTTGTCTTGATTTATTATAAATTATCATGTTTAGTGTACAATATACTCGAGTGTATCTTTATTCTAGTTATCAAAATTTATTTTCCAATATAAATCCATAATCAAGAGTCATGCAGAAAAGTAATTAGGCAATGCGCCTTTAAATGCCATATGTATTGAATTATAGAAAAATATGTAAAGACCACAATAATTGAATTTGAATGAGAAAGATCAGGATTACTGTATGCTTTCTAATCCTCAGCACTATGGAGTTTTCATACGTGCCTATCTCAGCCCTAAATAGATGAGCTCTGTAACCCTATGTACATCCTGTGGCTCCTTTATGATTTTGTGTGACTCAAGATAAAACAGTCTCTACTCCTGAGGGATGGGGAGGCATGTATGCAGACACACGGAGCACAGCTGAGCCCAGCCCACCTAATGACATTCAATAGTTCCCATGTGCTCTCAAGAACAGGCTTCCGGAAAATTCTCATAGAAATCCACCCTAAAAGCTTAATTTGGCACTTCACAAAAATGAAAACTCCTTTAAACAATTTTCTCCTGCCTTTTCACACAAGTTTCAAGTGAAATACCATACTTATGCACAAAGGAATGTGATTTTCTTTGCATCCAGGATAATAAGGTATTCAATAAGTTATAAATTAAAAATAATAACATATTCAATGATTTATAGTTAAAATTAGATATATATGTAATTAGGCAATATATTCCTACTGACTGTGAGAGAGGATAAAAGTTATCCTTTCTTTTTCTTTTTGATTTCTCTATCTGATTTTGACCTCTTTATCAAAGTAGATATTTGGGTATTTCAGACAAGTTCCATCTCCATTAAAATTCTAGGTCTACATGAACATTGAAAATAAAGATACTATTTTTCAAATTCCAAAACATTCAAGTTAATAGAAATTAAATACAGAGAAAGGATGTTCTTATTTGTGTTATTTTTAATCATATGTTGCATATGATTAAAAAATAAAGAGAAAATTCATGCAAGAAAAATTATGAAAGTAAATAGGAGCCAAGGTAAAATTATACATAAAGGGCTGTGTGTAGGCTTGCTAAGTGTAGGCTGAAAACTTGGCTCATGTTTCCTAGAGATCAAAGCCAAAAGAAAAACATAAATACACGACTCATAGTATCCAATAGGGAAAACAAACAGGTTGCTCTGGTGAGAAAAAAAAAAAAAAAAACTACTACTGATATATAATCTTTTTCATTCAAGAAATTTTCTGTATGGTCTTTCTCAAGAAAGAAACAAAGATGTAACAGATGTGCAGAACTCCCTCTCCCTCCCTCTCTCTCTCTTTCTCTCTGGGCTTTTATGTGTGTGTGTGTCTTTCTCTCTCCCTCCCTTCGTCTCTCCTTCTATATCTCTCACTCTTTAGTAACAAATGTCCAAAGAAAGTCTGTGGTAAAATGTGATATGAATGGGAAAGTAAAATGACATGACAGCTGTGGAAATGTGATGAGAATTGTTAAAAAAAAAATAGAATTACCACAAAAGCCAGGGATTCCACTTATAGGGACACTTGAAAAATAAGTGAAGCCAGAGATTCACTTACATGCATGTATACCCATTTCACTGCAGTATTTTTCACAACAGACCAAAAGTAGAAGTTACCAAATGTTCATTAGGAGAGGAGCAGATAAACAAAATGTGCTATACATATTAAGGGAATATTATTCAACCTTCAAAAATGAAAGATAATGTGAACACATAGTGCAAGACTAGTAAAAATTAAAAACATTTTGCTAAGCAGGTCAGTCTCAAAGGGAAAACTATTATAAGAGCACCTAAAAGACTCAGATTCATAGATGCTGAAAGTACATTGGTAGCCGTCACATGCTGGGGAAGGGAGGAATGGAGAGTACATTTTTCTATATAAGATTTATTTATTTGAAAGGCAGAGTTATGGAGAGGTAGAAAGAGAGAGAGAGAGAGAGAGAGAGAGAGAGAGAGAGTCTTCCATCTGCTGGTTCATTACCCAGATTGCCACAATGGCCGGAGCTGCGCCAATCTGAAGCCAGGAGCCAGGAGCCTCCTAAGGGTCTCCCATGCGGGTGCAGAGTCCCTAGAACTTGGGCCATCCTCTACTACATTCCCAGGCCATAGCAGAGAGCTGGATCAGAAGTGGAGCAGCCAGGATGCAAACTGGCGCCCATATGGGAAACTATCACTGCAGGCGGCAGCTTTTCCCACTATGCCACTATGCCTGAGACTAAATTTTTAACAGGTATCGAATTTCAGTTGAGTATGATGAAAAATTATTGGAAATGAATAGTGGTGACACTTACAGAAGAATATGAATGTACTTAATGCTATAGCATTGTATGCCTAAAACGATTAACGTGGTAAATTTTCTTGTGTATATTTTACCACACAAGAAGGAAAAACACAACATCAGTTTGCTTTTGCTTACTTTTTTCCTTATAACATTCTTAGGTTTAAAGTAATTTATAATGCTAAAAAATGCCGTTCCCTAAAAACATTTCTATAAGGGCTATGTTGTTACAATCTAGTTCTGTTGCTGTAAGATGATCTGACAACAAAATGATACAATATAAATATGGTAGAGTCGTGGTTTTCCTTGTTATATATTGTGTGTTTTCACACTGTTACATGGGATAGTGCAATATACATATGATAGAGAATGTTTCTCAGAGGTCTGCCACATGCCTCTTCTTAACCAACCTTACAAAAGTATCTCACAAGGATCCTAGGGCTCCAAGAAATAACAGCTTGGAAACTATTACTCTAGAAAGATTGAAAGAACATTTTATTTTTCTGAATATCTTATTTACATTATCTTGAGGAATTTAGCACCAAGTATATCAATACATGTAACTATTAGGGTGTGTTTATGGTTTGTGATTTAGCAGAAATAGCACTCCTGGAGCATGATTAACCAAGGGTCATCTAAAACTGACTTTGGTGCTGTGAGGATGAGATTTCTAGCTCAAGTGCAGAATCCAAAGTAAGGGCTTCCTCTAGACAAAAAGGCTATGCAAGGTGCTGGCTTAAAGAAACCAGTAACTTCTTGGTTGAGCCCAAACATTAGAACATTTGATTACCTGAAATATATGCCAATAACTTAAAAATCAGTAGCAACACTTATTGAGCAAGAATCTAAAAGACAGACTATCCTACAAGAAACAAAAAAGCCAATGAACATTTTACTATGTAAGTTCTTCTGTTCCCCAAATGAAGGAAAACCAAGCACATATTCACAGGGACTGATCTGCAACCTTAGAGACTTCCACATGTTTGTTTATGTTCTTCTACATCTTATGAGTTTTGAGAGTTGTAAAAATGTTGGGTTAAAACCCCCTGTGAAATAGCACACACTTTGTGCCATCAGCAACAATAGATCTAAGGTTCTGTGGTTTGCAAAATGTTTCACGTGACCCCTGTTCCTTGGGCCACTGTTCCATCTGTGTATGATTGGACCTGCATTTCCTGACACATAGCAAGACTCTAGTTAGCGATTAAGAGGAACTTGCAAAATGAACTATTCATGTTTATCATTAATATCATCCATGATACCAAAACAATTTTCAAAGTTATTTATTTATTTAATTAGTTTGAAAGATGAGTAGAAAGACAGAGGAAGACAGACCAATAGGGGGATAGAAATTTCCCTTACACTGGTTCACTCCCTAAGTGCTGGCAACAGCCAGGATTGCACCAGGCAAAAGCCAGGGACTTAATCTGAATGCTCCAGGTGGGTGGCACAGACCCAGCTACTTGAGCTATCCTTTGCTGCCACCCAGGATTCACATTAGCAGGATGATAGAATTGGGAGGGGAGCCAGGACCCAAACCTCGGCATGTGAATATGGGATTCAAACATCCCAGGTGGTGTCTCAACCACTATGTCAAGTGCTTATCTCATAGACTTATTGTTCAGTGTACAATTGTTAGATTCTTTCTAGAATGAGTTTGTGGTGTATCCCTCAGGTACATGCCCATGATTTGCAAAAATAGCAGTGATAGTTTAGAATGGTTTCTAATTTTCAGCCATTGCATATGGCCCGATTTCTGGCACCTACCATCAGAGGGATGTGCTTTTAGACTATTAGGTGTGGTCTAGTTGTTAGAAGTATCAGTGCCAATTACATTTGTTCCAGACTTACGGCAGCATATCTGAGTGAGTTGGAGGAGTTCTCTTGGAGGGACAGAAGTTAAAGAACAGTGTCTGAATTTGGAAATATATCGCACACTTTCTGACATTTCCTGGGGAAGTAGCTTTGGAGACCCCCTCAGTGGTTTACTTATCCTTAGACAATCATAGTCAGCTGGTTGTCTCTTTCAGTATAAAGGTCTTCCACTGTGAATGTCTAGCCTCTCATATTTCACTGAGGTGTTGCACCCACACCTGTATATTCAGGGTGTGGTGTTTCTTTGGTGCAATTTGGTATGGAGTTCTGGGATGAGAACTATGACTCCAACACTAGACAACAATATTATTTCACATAAACAACATCAAGAAGAATTAGTCACATTGGCCAATAAGCAATGTCAATATTTTTATTGGTAAGAATGTTCTCCCTTTATTGGAACATCTGATTGTCTGGGAGAGTTACTCCCATAACCACCACTTTGTTTATAATAAATAGGGTTGTCTTCATATATTACTAGGTTCTTATTGTAGGATGCATGCCAATAAGCTTAAATATTTACTAAAATTTACTACAACCAAGTAGTATGACATACTTCAAAAGGTTCAGTGATGAATGGAATTAAAATATGTTTATTTTGATGCAAAAATGTTTGAAATCTATGCATAGATTTTCATAACATTCATCTTACATGAATGTTTTGAAGACCCTTCCCTTCAGATGCATACATACGGATTGCAAAAATGTTTGCGGGAGAGTAAGCTGATGCATAATTCCATTGTCTAAGAACTTTTTAAAGTTTCCTCCCATGTCTCCTTTTGTTCACCACATGAAATTCCAGAGTCTATTTGTCCTTCAATGATGAAAATTCTAGTACTAGTGTCATAGGTTTGTGAGGAAGAGAGAACAGGTAAAATCTTCTGTAGGTTTCTAATTCTAAATTAACAATTAAAATTAGCTTCTAATGTTTGCTGTCCTTGTCTGTGTTTCTTTTTTTTAAAAACTTTTATTTAGTAAATATAATTTTCCAAAGTACAGTTTATGGATTACAATGGCTTATTCCCCCCATAACTTCCTTCCCGCCCACAACCCTCCCATCTCCCGCTCCCTCTCCCATTCCATTCACATCAAGATTCAGTTTCAATTCTCTTTATATACAGAAGATTGATTTAGTATATATTAAGTAAAGATTTCATCAGTTTGCACCCACACAGAACATAAAGTGTAAAATACTGTTTGAATACTAGTTATAGCATTAATTCACATTGGACAACACATTAAGGACAGAGACCCCACATGAGGAGTAAGTACACAGTGATTCCTGTTTTTGACTTAACAATTTGACACTCTTTTGTATGGTGTCAGAAATCTCCCTAGGCTCTAGTCATGAGTTTTCAAGGCCCTGGAAGCCTCTTGAGTTCGCTGACTTTGATCTTATTTAGACAAGGTCATAGTCAAAGTGGAAGTTCTCTCCTCCCTTCAGAGAAAGGTACCTCCTTCTTTGATGGCCCCATTCTTTCCACTGGGATCTCACTCGCAGAGATCTTTCATTTAGCCCTCCCCCCCTTTTTTTTTGCCATAGTGTGTCTTGGCTTTCCATGTCTAAAATATTCTCATGGGCTCTTCAGCCAGAACCAAAGGCCTTAAGGGCTGATTCTGAGGCCAGAGTGCTGTTTAGGACATCTGCCTTTCTACGAGTATGCTGTGTATCCCACTTCCCATGTTGGATCGTTCTTTCCATTTTTTATTCTATCAGTTAGTATTCAGCAGACACAGTCTTGTTTGTGTGATCCCTTTGACTCTTAGACCTATCAGTGTGATCAATTGTGAACTGAAATTGATCACTTGGACTAGTGAGATGGCATTGGTACATGCACTTTTGATGGGATTGTATTGGAATTCCCTGGCATATTTCTAACTCTACCATTTGGGGCAAGTCCGATTGAGCAGAAATTCTTGGACATAGCTAGTTAGAAATCAAAATCAGGCTGGTGGTGCAGCTCACTTGGCTAATCCTCTGCTTGCGGCACCAGCAGCCCAGGTTCTAGTCCCTGTTGGGGCACCAGATTCTGTCCCAGTTGCTCCTCTTCCAGACTAGCTCTCTGCTGTGGCCCAGGAAGGCAGTGGAGGATGGCCTAAGTTCTTGGGCCCTACACCCACATGGGAGACCAGGAGGAAGCACCTGGCTCTGGGCTTCGGATCGGCGCAGTACACCAGCCGTGGCGGCCACTTGAGGGGTGAACCAATGGAAAAGGAAGACCTTTCTCTCTCTCCCTCTCTCTCACTGTATAACTCTGCCTTTAAATAAAATCAAAATCACTGAAGTCCAGGAGAAGTAGTTCTGAGTACCCCAGCCCCCTTCAGCCTGGACTGTGAACCCCCAAAGAGTATGTTTCACTCAGTGTCAATTCACCAATGAGTTAATCAAGTGACAACATCCATGTTTCCAATATTCCTGAGGGAAGGGATGTTGTTCCTCCCATCTCCACAGATTTTTCCCAAGACTCAATTCTGGTGATAGAGAGAACAAAACAGTGTCTGTGACATTGTTCTTGGTTGGCATAAGGAGTTTAATTAGTGCATTCAGAGATACACGTAGGAGGCTTCCATTGAGCAGCCTCGTGTCTCCTTCTCTTATCATCATTTAACTCTTAGTAACACATGAACAGGTAGTGTTATATGTGCCCCAAAGTTAATTTAGCTCAATGCACAAAACTAACTTATGCCACCTCTACTCACTCAACTAATTCTAGTATGGTTGTCTGCTATAATCTTTTCTTAGTTTGAGGATGAGACTATCTTTCATTCTTCCTACAGCATCCAGTTGTAAGCTGAAGTGGCCAATCATGCCAGTTCTTTTATTTGTGGAGTTGGTGACAAATGCGCAATTGCTAAATGGCCCATGGATTTCCACTAAAGACTTCCTTCTTATGTCACTGCCATGGTCCACGATTTCCTGAAAATGCAAATCTAGAGTGCAATCCACTGCCACTACCATTCTCAACCTTTATTTTGCAAGGGAGCTCAGACAGAGGTCTTTAAACCTTCTTGGAGGAAGCAATATGTTACTTTAGGGTAAGTTCTCCAGGTCTTCAGGGGAAAATTAAAAATAGGATAGTTATGGATGGGATGGAAAAGGTATTTCAAAATATAGGAAAGAAATCCAATATAGAGTTCCTTTACCACCCCACACTCTAGCAGCAGCTATTTAAGAGTAATTAGTGAGCAGATCCTACCCCTTCTCACTCCACTTTTGGAAGATTGACCTTTATTTTAAATGCTGATTGCCTGTGCATTAGCTCTGGGTGGGCTAGTACTTAAAAACTATACCATTTCTCTATCCTTCTTGCTGCTTTGGGATAATAAGGAAGGTAGAAATGCCACACAATGACACAAAATTTTCCCAATTCTAAATGTCATGGGCAGAGAAACTGGTAAGAAATAATGATAGTTAGACTTCTTTAAGCTTTATTAACTTATCAACATAAGCACCCTAGTATTGACTGTGAAGATCCACTAGACAGTGATTGCTACTGTAAATCCCGATTCAAAATAAATAACATTGTGTCTACTGGGATGTCTGAGTGAAGCTGCTTACATTTTTGTCAAAGAATGGCATGTTTTTATGCCAGCTACAGTCTTATTCTCCTTGCTTTATCCTATTTAAGATGCACATTATATTTTGTGTGGAAAGCACAGCCCTTGTGGCATATCTGGTTATTTCTGTGGTACATGTAAAGCATTACATGGCAAATTAATTGCAGGTCAAAGGAAAGCCGTTTCTGTGACCACTCAGGTGTTCGTGTATATTTGTAAAGTGTAGTCGTCAGATCTTCTAAGAAATACATAGTCATATATCTCAATTTCAAGCCTATGTCTTCTGAAAGTCAGGCAACTTGGTAAGTGGCATCCCCACTTGCCAAGGGACAGTAGATATAAAGATCTGTCTATATATTCTTCAAAAATCTCCCTGCATAGTAAGACTTCTCAGAATCTTCCTAGTGTACTGACCCCTGTGATACGTGTTAATATCTCACAAGAATGTGGCTACTGTCTGTGCTACCCATGGAGGTAACACACTGCTCTGTTGGTAAACTAAAACTTCTCTTTCTTCTCTTCTTAATTCTAGGTCTCAAGTAGAACTTGCGTAAATATGTGGCCCCAAATGCTAGGTAACTGATTTTTCTTTTCCAGGTTCTTAACTTGAATGGAATAGGATGCATCCCAGAATGATTATCATAATAGTATTTTCCATTATGGTACCATTGACAACTAATGTTTCCTGAGCTCATCCCATTTTATTGTAAGGTTACTTCATGTTACTCTTAGCTCAGTTTATCTGGAAATGTAGTCTCAAATGCCACTAAACTGCTTTACAAATAGACGATGCTCCAAAAGACAACTACAAACAATGGTCATTTCTCTACAAGGAGGATTACCATGGATCCCAAGTGAAAACATTTCTTTATATAAAACTTACTGGAATCTTAGAGGTCAAAATCTTTAGTAAGATCTTTTGAAAGTCTGTTTTACTCTTCTCTTTGTCTAAGTCATATTCTACCTCTTACACTTATATTGTTATTACTACTGGATTACATGTAATGTAGTCATAAGTCCCTCGTGTCTTTCTAATGCTCCTAGAATTAGGGTCCAAGGTCACTAATCTTGTGTAACCAGAAAGGGACTATTAGCCTTCCAGGTCAAAGGATTCTTGAGTCTCCTTGATTTTGGTGTACACATAGCTAGATCTGTCATTGGTACTCTTGCCCTATGTCTTGTTTTGGAATTAAATCTAGGGGGTGTACATTTCACTTATCAGAGTGCTTGGGTTTGAGTCCTAGCTATGCTTCAAATTCCAGCTTCCTGTTAATGCAGACCCTGGAAGGCAGAAAGTGGTGGATCATGTTGTTGGGGCCGTGACACTCATATGGGAGAGAATTCCCAGCACTGGGCTACTGCTTGTCCAATCCTCAGCCACTGAGGGCTTATGGGAGTGAATCAGCAATGGAGGCTTTTTACATTTTTCTTGCTTGTTTGCTCTGTCTGCTTTCAA
The DNA here is from genome assembly GCF_051225735.1 of Oryctolagus cuniculus. Lineage (NCBI taxonomy): Eukaryota > Metazoa > Chordata > Mammalia > Lagomorpha > Leporidae > Oryctolagus > Oryctolagus cuniculus. The sequence continues at coordinate 7,823,731 of NC_142875.1, read as the reverse complement.
ATTAATCAGAAAAAATGTCTATATTATGACTTACAAATGAATCAGGATTCATATTTGGATTCTAGGAATCAGATTTCTAGTGGTGTTTCAGAATTTAGGGTTTTTCAATTTAACAGAATTTTTCAGCAATGGGTCATTGAAGATGTAGTTAGTTAAAATTGAATCATACAGAAATTGTAAATTCCCATTCCAATACAACCATTGTCCTTACAGAAAAGTGAAATTTGGCTACAGACATACAGATGGAGGCAATGCTATATGAACTTGTGACAGAGCTTGGCATAATGCATCTACAAGCCAAGGAACACCAAAGTATCAACAAATCACCTGAAGCTAAGAGAGAGGAGTTAAACAAATTCTCCCTTGTGACCCTCATAAGGATACCTTAATTTTGGACTATAAGAATTACTACAGTAAATTTCTGTTGTTAATGGAGTTTGTGGTACTTTGTTGTGATAGCCTAGCAATCTAGTAACAGTCTCAGTATGGTATAATTCCACTTATGTGATGTCCAAATAGCAACTTTATCTATGGCCTACTAGCACTCTCATAAAGAAATATAATATCTTGAGCCTACCTGTAATGTGTGCTGTTTATATTCCTCCTTTTAATATTCTCCATGAAAGATATCACTGAATGCTATTTTTCCTTAATATGTGACCAACAGAAAAATGCAAAGTAAAATTGAAGAAACCACATTTGAATTATATTGAGAAATATTTACCCACTTAAGAAGACAATCATGGCATAGTGATTACATATTCACAGAAAAGATTTATGGAATCCAACAAAATTTTGTTACTGTTGCAGTAATATAAAACTCTTACAGGTTAAACAATCAGATTTTCCATGCATTTTACCCATGATGGATTTACATTTTATGTTCTTGACATGGTATACATTTCTTTACATGAAAAATAGAAAAATTAGGTTGTTTCTGATTATATGTATACTTATAAATATTTTAGAGCCTTTTTTGTTATTTAATTGCTTTAGTTTCTTTTTTATAACCTTATTAACTGTGAAAATTAACCTGTAACATGTGACTACCTAGCTTTTTTTTTATTCAAAAAATAGTTAATGAGCATAGAACCATTTGTTTGTTAAGCAGTTTTCAAGATGATATCAATGTCAAAAATATATATAGTTATTGAAGTGAGTTAAAAATCATATAATCCATCAACATTATATTTAATAGAAAAATAGAACAAAATAATTACTGTTGGCATATCTAATTAAAATACATTTTGTATATGTAGATGTACATATAACTACATATACATGCATGCAATAATTAATATTTAATATTTCAAATTATTCTACCTTGATGTATATATTTTCCTATATGAGCTCTTCTGTTTCTCATACATATTAATGAAATGTTAGTACTAGAATTTCTTGAAACACTGAAATTTTAAACATACATATGTATACTATATATGGTTATTTTATTTTATTTTATTTATTTTATTTTACATTTGAAAGGCAGAGAGAAATACCAAATGCAGAAAGAAATCTTCCAATATCTGCTTCACTCCCCGAATTCCCACAACTAGATCTAGGGCAGGCTAAAGCCACAAACCGAGAACTCAATCCATGTTTCCTAGTGGGTAGTAGGGACTCAAGTATTTTTTGTAATCGTTTTTCTTTTGCTTTTCAGATTTCAAAATATTTAATGATTTGTCACAGTCATTTCATATGTAGACAGTATATTACATGCACATACACACTATTTTCTCTAGAAAACAGAGATAGTATCACAAAGCAGATTCATTATACTGACATTAGCATAGGAAAAGAAGGGTATATTATTATGCACATGGCATGAATGAGTGAAGCAATAGCTATAATTATATACCAAATGATGACACCCACATGATTCTTATACTCTGTAAAATTAATTTCAGCAAATAAGAGAAAGGCATGTAATATTTGTCTTCCTGAGTTTGGATTATTTTACTTAGTAAAATGATCTCAAATGTCATAATTTCATTATTTTTTGAATGAATAGTATTCTGTCATGTATGAACCACGTTTTCTTTATCCAATCGTCCATAGATGAACATCTAGGTTGATTTCTTATCTTTGTGACTGTGAACTGAGCTGCTATAAACATGGGGGTTGCAGGTGTATCTTTCACATGCTGATATCACTTCCTTGGGTATATTCACAGGAGTGGGATAGCTGGGTCAAATGGTAGATCTGTTTTTAGTTTTATAAGGAATCTCCATAGTGTTTGCCTAGTGGCTGCTTTAATATGTATTCACACTGATTTTTTCTTAAACTTTCTTCTGGAACACCCCATTGCCATAGCCAACGGAATCATCTCTCTTACACAGACACACACACGCAGTCGCACATAGTCACATCCTCTCACATTTAAGCTATTATGCTTGAATGATTATACTTTTGCATTCCACATGGTTTAATTTTAAATAATACATAAAACAGAGATATTTCTAATTATTTGTGTAATTAAATAATTTGCATTGCTATTTATTACTAGAAACATACTATACTTAATTCACTTGTCAAAAAAGATCAGTTAGGTCTTTCCCAGGAGGAATTTATTGTTAATGTTATTCACATTTCCTAAGAAAAAGAATATTTTGTGGGATTCATACATATTTTACCTAAAGAATTCAAGAAATATGAAAAATACCACAGGCTAAAGGGAGAAAAATAATCATTCCCATTCTCCCTTAGAAAGGCTACTGATTTATTTTTTTAAAGATGTTTTTATTTATTTGAAAATCAGAGTTACACAAAGTGAGAATGAGAGGAAGACAGAGAGAGAGTTCTTCCATCGGCTGGTTCACTCCACAGTTGACCACAACAGCCGGAGCTGTGCCGATCTGAAGCCAGAAGCCAGGAGCCAGGAGCTTCTTCCAGGTCTCCCACACAGGTGCAGAGGCCCAAGCAATTGGGTTATCTTCCACTGCTTTCCCAGGCCGTAACAGAAAGCTAGATAGGAAGTGGAGCAGCTGGGACTTGAAGCGGCATCCATACGATATGCAGGCACTGCAGGCAGCAGCTTTACCCAATACACACAGCGCTGGCCACAGTACTGACTTTAGAAATAAATCATTCCAAAAGTCTTTATTCAAATATACATAAATATGCATAAAGACACAAAGTAGACAAATAGCTAAAAGTAAAGTATCTTTTAATTATTTTTAAGTATCATCATACAACATTAGACATTATAAAGTATGGCTATCATTATGGTAAAGTATTGGTAAAGAAGACCTCTCTCTGTGTCTCTCTCTGTGAGTGTGTGTGTGTGTGTGTGTATGTCCTTGTGTCTCTCTCTGTAACTCTTTCAAATATATAAAAGTAAATATATTTTTAAAAAGTTTCCTTAAAAGGTGAAAGAAAATTGCAGAAAATGCCAACCACAAAAACAAAACAAGTCTCAAAGAAGAAACTGGACTTTAGTGTTAAGAAAATATTATTTAAGGTATTGGAAGTAAAGATCATTATTTTTGTTTTTAATAAACTCTCAAAATTAACATAAACTTTGAACATCTCTCTGCTATGTAAAATAAAGACATTAGTACTTCCATGCTTCCTCCTAGATTCTAACAGTTGTATATGTGAGATTTTACAATTCCAAGTCTGTGAACACTGTTATTCATCCTATAAATGTAGTTCCCACCGTTGTTTATATTACTGTTTTTGTATTTAAAATTATTCAAGTCATTTGGAAACACAATTTGTTTTGTTCTGGTTCCTCAATTCTGGAGTTGTTTTCATTTAACTGTTCTTTGACCAGATTTGATGTATAGGAAATATTTCCTGGCCTGGAACCCAGGTGCTAGTTTGTTCATATATGGATGTTTTAAAAAATTGTGGAAAGTGGAATTAGCAGGTAAGATTATTTCCAAAGCAATTTCTGTTGAAACACAGACATAGTTTTTTCACTGAACATTCTGAAGGCCCCACATAGGCATGGATTTCAAACATTTTGTAGCAAAGTAAACTTACCTTTTAGCTCCGTTTCCCAAGGACTTTCTGAAATACACTCATATTTGAGAATGTTAGCCTGCACCTCCACATGCTGAACCTTGGCAGAGTCTAACATCCTTCATATAAAGCATTTTACAAAATTCTGGGCAAGCAATATCATTTCGTCGTCTTCCAGCCTTGTCCGAAGCCAGCTTAGGTTTTTCAGCTTTTAGAAAGCTTAGCATTATGGCTGAGGTGCCAAAAGAATTATGAGTTTTTAAATCACATCTAAGTAGCTTAAACAATTATATTTGCAGTGTAGTTTCCATTTGTATATAGCAATAAATCAAAAGTCAAATTAAAATACAGCGTTAAAATGCACTTGTAAAACTTCAGATTAAGACTTCCCTTTCAGTCAGGAAATTTTCTTTTTGGACGTATCTTCAAATAACTTTGCCTTTTAATTTTTGAATTCAAGGTGCTTCAGGTACTAAGTTGCCTGTGTGTGCTTAGCCTTTTATCTATTTGCTGCTGAGTGTTTACATTTACTATTTTTCTTTGAAAGGAACATTTCCCATCATTTTCTCTAGCCCCACATAAATGGTTTTCCAAACAGGGTCCCCTCACCAATACCAAAAACTTTACCTGGGCAATTGTTCAAAATGGAAACAAATCCTCAGACTGCCCCAGAGCCATTGAACTTGGTGCAATGAGATGAGACCCAGCATTCCACTTCTTACAACACATCCATGCAATTCTACAAAATGCTGAAATTAAAGAATCAACACTGTATCATTTATCCATTAATTAGATGTCAGTGTAGATGCTGTGTAGCAGTTCAGTCCTCTGTTTATTTCAGTCTGCAACATCTCCTGTACCTGTCTCCATGTTTTCTTCCTTCATTGAATTTTAAATGATCACTCAACTTGTCACTTATATTGATATTTTTACTACTATATAGTGCTACTTTTGCACAGTTGATTATTTTTCACTTTGCTTATTCTTGGATGACAATCATTGTTGGACCAACTGTTTCCAATGATATTAAGTAAATGCAATTCTATATGAATCCCACATTATCTGAGGCCAGGTAGTTATTTCTCTCTGCTCGCCATGGACAGTAGTGTATTTTGTGTCACATTGTTCTTCATAGTCTGAAGACCAGTGGGTCCCAGGAGTGGGCTCCTCCCTACCAACAGTCAGTCCTGTGTCTGCTGCTGGGGTCGGATGTTTTCATGACTTTGGAAGCAGTGGAGAGCCTCCTGAGCTTTAAACCACCCTCTTCTTTCAGTGTGTTACCCTCAAGTCCTCACTTTCGCAGAAATCCCCAACCCAGTTTTTCTGAATCTCTGCCTTTCCTATTTTTATCAGCAGCTCTTCAGTAATCCTCAGTAGACGGAGGACTCCATGAACCCGTGTACTCTTAGAACACATTAATAACGTGATGTGCTATTGGCAGGTAAACATTAAAATGATGAGGCAAGAATTCATGCATATAGTACCTGCAAGGTTGAGTGTTTGCCTGTCATGAATTCCTCTTTTGAAGAGCTTCCTAAGCAATTTCTGAGAGCACCCATAGCCTCCACAAACTCTTCATGAGATCTCTGGATACGCCCACTGTGCTTTCCCAAGAAGGTTGCACATTTTCCAACTCACCAGCTGGTGTTCTCCATGGAGATGTATTTGACCAAGATACAGGCGTCTGAGCAAGCTAGCTGCATTCCCAGACCCAGTCACTGCACAGCAGTAATTGCTTGCTTGATGATTGTTATGCGTGAGGGAGTACTGCATTGCTCCATTGGGAAGAAAGTTCAGAGCAACCTATGATGATGACGGCAATGTGGGTGGTACTCTTGACGACAGGCTCCCCTCTGCATGCCTTGGCCTGTCTATGGGCAGAAGTAAAGCCAAGAAGCACAATTCACCCTTCCTATACTCAGCATTCAAGTCCCAGCAAAACTTGGGGGGCTGGGATGCTCAGATCATCAGAAAGAGCCCAGAAATATGCTTAGCCCTACTAACTTCAGTCACATGGAAGTCCAAGGCCCTCATATGGCTGCACTCAGCCTTCACCGAAGTTGTCATTTGGTTCTGCACGGCTTCTTCTTGCCCCAGCTGGAAAGAATAGGACAGATAAGAAGGGGGGAAGAATAGATCCAGAAAATAGAGGGGGAAACATGGGAAGGCCCTATCTTTGGACAGGGCTGGGACCTGGAACCCAGGTGCATGTTTGGACTCCGAGGGGCACATAGCTACTTCCTTCGCAATGACAAAGAGAAGGAAGATTTGCAGATGATGGCAGTAGTGGAGGCTAGGGTAAGACTTTTCCTGGTAGCCTCTGTTTTTGTTTTATTTATTTTTTTAAGAAATAATCATCAGTCAAGAATATGAGATTACAGGTGGAGCACTGGAGATTTTGCAGGGACGATGTTTTGAGGATTAAAAAAAATGTCATCTGTGAATATAGAAGAATGGGGCCAGCATTGCAGCCTAGCAGGTAAAGCCACTGCCTGTAACGTTGACATCCCACATGGGCAATGGTTCATGTCTTAGCTGCTCCACTTCAGATCCAGCTACCTGCCAATGGCCTAGGAAAAGCAACAGAAGATGGCCCAAGTGTTGGTCCCCTGCCGTCCATGATAAAGGCCCAGATGAATATCCTGGCTCCTGGCTTTAGCCTGGCCCAGAGATGACAATTGCAGCCATTTGGGGAGTGAGTCAGCAAATGAAAGATCTCTCCCTCTTTTCCTCCCTCTCTGCCCTCTCTCTCTGTGAGTCTAGTTTCAAATAAACAAATGAACCTTTAAAAAGAGAAAGAAAATAGGAGCATGCAGGGCTACAGAAATACTGCGTGATTGTCCAGGAGCATGAAATGTCTGGTCTCCTGCCAAAAGCAATCCTGTGGCTTGGTTTCTTGTCAAAGACTGAAAACCAAAGACCTTATGCTGACCCCAGGAGCCGTTTCCTTTGTGAATCTCAGTAACTCTGCCTTCATCTCCTACTGCTTTTGTTATCCTATTCTGGCGCAGGTGTCCTGCAATGACAAAAACACTCCCACCTCAGTGCATTTGCACTTGCCTTCCTTCTGACACTTAATGTTTCTTCCCATTTCTATCATTAGTCCCTGCTTACTCACTTTAAGTCCTGCTCTCATATGCTGTCATCACAAGACCTTCCCAAGCTCCGCACTCTAAAGCTGAGAACTCACCCAATACCCTCACTACTCCCACGCATGCCGCCCCCTATTTGCTTTCCCTCTGTTGCATTTTCAATTGCCAAGCTAACATACAATCAACTTTGGTCTTTGTTTATTATTTTCTATCCCAATGGCAAGGATCCTTGGCTATATTCCTCAGTTATTAGGAAGATGCCTGACACATAGTAGTCCTAAATATACATTGCTAAAGAAAGAAATGGGGAGGATTTTAAAAAGATACAGAATCATGTTGTCTTATTAATTTTATTTTATCTACTTTTTATTTTGATGTCCAGAAAACAACTATTACATGCCAGTTAAACATGAGCTCTTTTCCTGTCTTGGTACACATCATCAATTTGTAACTCAATTACATAACTGCATTGTGGTCTTGGAAACTCATTATCCTTACAAAGTAAATTGCAGAAAATTTAAAAATAATTTAAAATCTATCTAAGCCACATGCTATTAGTTTGATATATTTAGATGACTTTTAGCATCTTCATTGAACACTGAAAATACAGGCATAATAGATTAAATTTCTTGGCTCATCTTCAATAGTTAGATAGAGTTATGTCTATCCATACTATAAAGGTATCTTGAAATTCATTAATCTGGGAATTCCTTCTAAACATATATCATTCTTTTTTATATTTCCAATAGTTTTTGTTAATAACATTGACACACATTTTGTGAATCACAGTTATTATTTCCTTTATATTTAATTTTTGTAAGAGGTAACTACAAATGATTAATATTTTAAACACAATCTTGTTACTCAACCTTCTTACAACCAAAAACAGTAAGTTCTTCTTCTTATATAGTTGAAATCGGAAGACATCTGCCATGTGAAGTAGAAGATGGCTTTTACTGACATTGACAAATATGGCATTACATGTTGTAATTCCTGAGTATTTTCATTTTATAACCTGAATGTCTACTTTGGGTTTTTCCTTAATCAAGTATAGAGAATACTTGCCAAGTTCTGCTTTATGATGCATGAAAGTTATATTTTATAAACAGGAAGAAGTACAAAAGTAGTAAATAGGTGCACAAATTAAGAGAAATCCCATCTAAAGTATTTAAGAAAACATGTGAATCTCTCACAAGTAGACAAGGCCAGCATCTTTAATCTTACAACCATATATTTACTTTAAACAAGTAATTTATGAAATGATTCCACAGTTATTGAGTGTGTCTATTATACTGGAAAGAAACTCATGTACATTTTTTTGAAAAGGGAAACTATATTCCAAGCTTTGTTAGGTGCTAATATGGAGCAGTTAGCTTTCTGATGGGTGAAAATAAAGAATTAAGATTAGCTCTATGTATAAAAATTTTAAAGAGGTTTCTTAAAATTACCCTTAATAAAAATGGAGCCTTTATGTTTGATATATGTCCTTCATTTGTGTTGAACTTTTTAGTGTTTCATTTTGAAGCCACAGTTTAAACAACCCCTTCAAGATGTTGTCTTTCAATTAAGCTGCTTCCATTATCATTCCATTCCAATAGGAATCACTTCCTAAATCCTTAATGAACGGTTCAGCCAGTTGTCAATAGGATGACCCCACTTCCTGTGTTCAAAGAGTGGCCAACCAGGTGTTTTCCATGTGCAGTAAAACTGGCAGAGAATGGTCTTCATGTAACACATACATATATTATGGTGATGATCTGTGTGTAGATTTAAACAAATCAATTCATTAACTGAAATTTTTAAAAAATCTTTTATTTAAATAACAATTAATTTTAAATATATAGAAAACTAAATAAGTCACAAATAATTTGACTTTGACAGTTTCATGCCTTAATATTATTTTCAGGAAATGGTCACATAAGCTATAAAGCATGTTTTAAATATCCTGATTGACACAATCTATAATAATCTTGCATTTGAGAACATGACGTATGTGGCCTTAAATGGCTTTTCATTGATCTGTATATTTAGAGTAGATCTTGCTGAGCATTTTTTCATACCGTCACTCCTTTATATACAATTTTAAAATTGGTCAATTTTTAGGTTTCCTTGAATTTTTGACATAACTAAATGAAATAGATATAACATGTAATTTATGAATTAGAATAATAAAATAATTCCCATGTACCCCTCACCTCAGATTGGGGTATTATCAATGAATATTTCTACTTACAAACTCATCTTCTAACATTACTTCCTCTCTCCCCTACTAGATGCCAAATTTTGTATTAATTATTACAATACTTACATAAAGCATAGATTAATACCACTATGGTTTCAATTTCAGAAAGTACTTATAAAACTGAATTAATAATAGTGTACATTTTTCACAGACTTCTTTAAGTATTTCACATATGAAGATATAAATAATATGTTGGATATGGTTATTTTTTATTTCCTTATGAGCATTGCAAAAATATTTCTCTATACTTCCTCTACTAGGATAATATTTAAAAAAGAAGATACAGAAGTAGTAAAAACATTAAAAAAAAAAACAAGTATCCAACAGACCTCATAAATCATCTCAATCCATTTCTGTTCATGGTAACTGTTATTTTATGTCTACCCACATAGACTAGCTTTATCTATTTTTTATATCAATAAAAGTGAAGTTAGGAAGTTATATTCTCCAGGGCATGGTTCTTTTTATAGTATTTTAAACCTGAGATCAGCACTTGGTTACTTCCCGTAGCAGTATCTCACACTCTGCCACTGCTGTCCAGTCTGCTCTGTTGCCCCAAGCATTGCTGCTTCACCTTTGAGCGGCAGTCTCCATCCTTGCTTCTGTGCCCTGTGATACTTGCATTGTTGAACTCTGCAGATCATTCTTCTTGTGGGTATAAATGTTGTCAATAGGGAACACTGGATAGGCTGTCAATACCAGAGGAATGCATTCTGTTTCCCATGCAGAAGACAGGACACAAGTGCTAGGAAACTCAGTAGTTCCCATCTAAATGGCCCTGTGGCATCAACCCTGGCCAGCGTGACTGTCACACTCTCTCCAATAGGCTTGACTGTTAGCCTGAGGGGAAAGAAGTACTGTACTACTTTTTAAAGATTTATTTTATATTATTTGAAAGGCAGAGTTACAGAGAGGCAGAGGCAAAGAGAGAGAAACTGCTGGTTCACTCCCCAAATGGCCATAAGAGCCAGAGCTGCCCCTATTGGAAGCAGTAGCTTCTTGCAGGTCTCTCACATGAGTGAAGGGACCCAAGGACTTGCAGCATATTCTACTGCCTTCTCAGGCCACAGCAGAGAGCTGGATTGGAAGTAGAGTAGCCAGGACTTGAACAAGGACCCAGGTGGGATCCTGGCACTACACGTGGTGGCTTTACTGTTTATACCACAGAGCCAACCCCAATTTTCTTTTCTTACCTTTGAAAGGCAAAATTAGAGATAGGGTGAGGTGGGGAAGAAAAAAAGAGAGAATCTCCTATCCACTGGTTCACTCACCAAATGGCTACAACAGCTGGAGCTGAGCAAGTCCAAAGCCAGGAGCCAAGAGCCTCTTCTAGGTCTCCCAAGTGAGAATAGCCCCACTGTACTTTCTAATGTTATAAGTTACTTCCTTGTTATATTCCTTTATCCCTCCAGGTAGAGATCATACTCTCTACTCTTCAGGGACTTCTTTTTGTCTCTCTTACATCTTAATCACAGTATTACTTACTAACATTCATTTTTTATGAAATTTCTATATTCAAACTACTTAAAGGGATTTCCCTTTCCAGTTAAGATAGAATTAAGGGGACATGACTCATGCTCCCAACAACAGCTAAATTCATGCAAAAGCAGTACTGAGATTATTGGGAGGCCATGATGGTTTGAGTTCAACATGCCATAGTCACAGGGAGAGGAAGAAACCTGGATATGTGAAGATATTTTACCTTGAGTATTTCTCAAGGTACTAATCACCATGTCCACATGCGGGAAAAACCTTAGCATGAAGAAAGAACAAGTCTAAGGGGTGATATGGAACATCAGTGTTCACACAAGGCCAGACATATACATGCCATATATACATGCCACACTGAAATCCCAATCCATAGGATGTTGGGTGAAGTAGTCAAAGTTCTTCTCATATTTGCTCTCCATTAGACCTTAAACTATCACTGCCCCAAAATCACTTAACAAATTATAAAAGCGAGAGCAAAAGTGTCCATGTGACTAGTTGCATCCCAAAACAAAGTCCAAGAAGACTAGTAAGATCTCTTTCCATGCTGATAAATAAAAATATCCCATACTCAACAGAACAAAATTCAAGATGCCAGGCATCCAATCAAAAATGACCAGACATCCAAAGAAGCAGGATGGAAAAATAAAGAAAAATTGATCAGTTGAATTGACCCAGAACTGGCAGTAATGTAAGAATTAGCAAAGATATGAAACACCTTTGAAATTGCAACTCATATATGTTATGAAGAGACTTGGAAGACATAAGAAAGAACAAAGCCCAACTTCTAGCAGTGAAAAGTATAATGTTTGTATAGGGAAATGTATTGGATTTGATTAGCAGCAGAATGGCTGTTGCAGGAGAAAATATCAGTGAATTTGAAAGTATGACAATAAAAGCTATGTAAAATGAACATGGCAGAAAGTAATTTAATAAGAAAAGAGCACCAATATGTTACTAGGTGAATTTCAAATATTCTATCAAGTGCATATTTGGATTCCACAAAAACAGATGAGGTTGTAAGTTTTTGAGAAATATTTGGAAAAATAATTGAAAAGATTTCAAATGTAATAAATCCATAAATATAGTAGGCTCAGATACCTCTAAGCCCAACAACAAAAAGACAACTATTCATTATAATTAACTTCAATAAAAGCTATGTATAAATTGAAAATCTAAAAACCAAAATAGGAAAAAGACATGCAAGTCATGACATTAGACAGTTCAGACACCTTTGTTAAGGCATGAAAGTGTACTAGGATTGGTGCTGAGCTCATTTAAAAATAAAATAATTAAGTAAATGAAAAGCTCCCTCTCAATTTATTGTTTCAACATATTTTTTTAATATTTGTACCTGAGAATCACATCCTTCTGATGCACTTTACACTATAATTTAAATAAGTTAGATTATCCCTAAATGGGCAAAATACCTTGGTGATTTGGCAGTGCAGTGGATTATTTTGTCACACTGCAAATTGGTGAGGTTTGACACCTTTACATTTGTGTAAATAAATTAATTTTCCCTGTTTCATTAAAAAGTAACAAGTTCTAGATGAAGGACATAAGGTACGTACAGTGGAGCCCTCACTAACCATTTGTTTTTGGTGAAATCTGTTTTCTGCAACCACTTATAAAGGTATATTTCTAGTTTGGTTTGTTAAAACATATCAATTTCCTATGATATTTTTGAGTCACATAGAGACACCTCCTTCCATGTTGCATCGCAGCAAGCATCTGCTCAAATTACCAGGAGGGCATTAAATAAAAAGTGAGCATGTGTGCATCTTTAAGACATTAGACATGACCAGCTGTTTCCTATTCTCAGAGCCCCTTCAATAATAAGAGGCTCCCATACAGCTTGTAGGTAAGGGAGTTTGGAGAGTTGGAGGTGAGTGGCAGGCTGGGCTTGCAGGCAAGGAAGTATGATAGCACTGCTCAGCAGTCTTGCATTTTCCATGGCATGCTGATGACTGCTGCCCCAGCAGGTGGGTGTGCCTTAGGCCAAATTCCCTGTCTAGAAAGACAAAACAATCTACAAACCCTGTTAAAATACACCTTCAAAAAAAAAAAAAAAAAAAAAAAGAGGTGTTCACTGGGATGCATTTCTAAATATAGAAAAATGTGACAACTTTTATCCATTTCAACTATGTTATAAATCATCCTGAATAAACATAGAACAAAACCTGTTGTGTAGCAAAAGAAAGCTCTCACATTTTTCCCTTTTTACAATTGATGATTGAAATAATTAATTAAATGATTTTTATAGGATACTCTTCTCAACATCACTTACCAAATCATTTTCTAAAAAGGTCATTTATTCATTTAACAAAAGGATAAATAATACCAATACAATATCATCCTTGTTTTAAAGAGAAATGGACAGCAAATACCAATTAGTTTAGTAGATCTAAATAGTCATTCCTAGGTGGATGTGAGTCTTCCAGAACAACTCAGTACAAATGGGTATGAATGGTACCATTTCCTAGGTCTCTGTTCTATGGCAATTCCTTCTCAGTGAATTAACTGATAAAAGTCAGGGGCAGATACTCATGCCCAGCAATGACAGTCAGGTTCTCATCTCCAGATTTAGAAAGAGAATCATAAAGGCTGGCATCACTCCTGTGAAAGTTAACAAAAGATAGACTCCTCAAGGCAATATCCACAAATTTCTATTGCTAATTTTCTAGTCTTATCCTAGTTCTTCTTGGTAGTTTTCTGGATTTAGAGTGAATGCTTCAACATGGGAAGCAATCCATACAGCAGACTCATAGAATGGCAATCACTTTAAATAGCGCTCTGACCTCAGAATCAGTGATTAAGGCATTCTGGTCTGGCTGTTAAGTCCATGAGAGTATTTCAGGCATGGAAAGTGAACACAATGTGGCAAAAACGACTTACATGAACTGCTTCAGTGGATGAGACCCCAGTGGAAAGAAGTGGTCATTAGTGGCCAGCGCCATGGCTCAATAGGCTAATCCTCCGCCATGCGGCGCCGGCACCCCGGGTTCTAGTCCTGGTCGGGGCGCCGGATTCTGTCCTGGTTGCCTCTCTTCCAGGCCAGCTCTCTGCTGTGGCCCAGGAAGGCAGTGGAAGATGGCCCAAGTGCTTGGGCCTTGCACCTCATGGGAGACCAGGATAAGAAGCTGGCTTCTGCCTTTGGATCAGCGCAGTGTGCCGGCAACAGCATGCTGGCCGCGGTGGCCATTGGAGGGTGAACCAATGGCAAAAGGAAGACCTTTCTCTCTGTCTCTCTCTCTCAGTGTCCACTCTGCCTGTCAAATAAATAAATAAATAAATAAATAAAAAATCTTTAATCTTTCCCCAAATGGTAGAGTTAGAAACAAACCAGGGGATTCCAATTCAATCCCATCAAGGTGGCATGTACCAATGCCATCTCACTAGTCCCAGTGATCAATTTCAGTTCACAATTGATCACACTGATAGGTCTAAGAGTAAAGGAGATCACATAAACAAGACTAGTCTCTGCAAATACTAACTGATAGAATAAAAAATGGAAATAACTATCCAACATAGGAAGCGGGATACACAGCAGACTCATAGAAGGGCAGATGTCCTAAACAGTACTCTGGTCTCAGAATCAGCCCTTAAGGCATGCAGATCTGGCTGAAAAGCCCATGAGAGTATTTTAGGCATGGAAAGCCAAGACACTCTGGCAAAAAAAAAAAAAAAATGACCTAAATGAAAGATCTCCAAGAGTGAGATCCCAGTGGAAAGAACAGGTCATCAAAAAGGAGGTACCTTTCTCTGAAGGGAGGAGAGAGCTTCCACTCTGACTATGATCTTGTCTAAATATGATCAGAGTTGGTGAACTCAGGGGGCTTCCATAGCCTTGGCAACTCATAACAAGAGCCTAGGGTGATTACTGAGGCAATAAACAAGAGGGTCAATTTGTTACGTCAACAACAGGAGTCACTGTGCACTTACTCCTCATGTAGGATCTCTGTCCTTAATGTGCTGTACATTGTGATTTAATGCTATAACTAGTACTGAAACAGTATTTTTCGCTTTATGTTTCTGTGTGGGAGCAAACTGTTGAAATCTTTACTTAATGTATGCTAAACTGATCTTCTGTATATAAAGAGAATTGAAAATGAATCATGATGTGAATGGATGGGGAGAGGATGTTGGAAAGGGGAGGGTAGATGATAGGAGGGAAGTTATGCGGAAGAAGCCATTGTAATCCATAAGCTGTACTTTGGAAATTTATATTCATTAAATAAAAGTTAAAAAAAAGAAGTGGTCATCAAAGAAGGAGGTACTTTTCACTGAAATAAAGAGAAAATTTCCACTTTGCTTATGGCCTTTTGTAAATAGTGACAGAGTTTGTGGGATCAAAAGTCTTTCATAGCCTAGGAAGCTCATGTCAAGAGCCTTGGGTGATCACTGATATCATACATAAGAGTGTTAATTGTTAAATTAAAAACAAGTATCATGGTACATTAACTTCCCATGCAGGATTTCTGTCCTCAAAGAGTTGTATTGTAATTATGTCAAAATGCTTGCAAAAGATGTATCATTCTTGAGGGATTCTTTAAGCTAATTAAGTTTCTAAAACATGAAGAAGTAAAATTAAGCTCAAGATACAATGACTTTGAACAGCCTTTGCCTCGACTGTTGAAGAACAGTTTTTTGTTGTTGTTGATTTATTTTTTCTCCAAATTGTTGAACACTTTACTTAGTATAGAGTTGGTCTTCTGTGTATAAAGTTAATCAAAAATGGATCTTGGTGGAGAATGGGACTGGGAGTGGGAGAAGGAGGAGAAGGAGGGATAGGAGAGTTGGTGGGAGGGTGGGTATGTTGGGAAGAATCACTATATTAGCAAAGTTGTACTTTAGAAATACATGAGGTTTTACTCCTTAAATAAAATTTATTTGGGGGAAAATAAAAAAATTTAAAAAGGAACATAAGAATACAAGAAAAAAATAAGCAATAAAGTGAAAGGATGGAAAATATATCCCTTGCTAACAGAAAGCAAAAAAAGGGCAGGAGTAGCCATCCTAATATCAGACCAAATAGTTTCACAGAAAAAATGTTGAAAGAGATAAGGAAGGGCACAATACAACCAGAAGATGTGACTATAAATGTACATGTACCCAATTACAGGGTGCCTGGATATTTAAAAGAACTGTTAACATATCTAAAGGCAGACATAGAATCCAACACAATAGTAATGGGAGGCTTCAACATTCCACTTTCATCAATGGATAGAAAACCAGAGAGAAAATCAACCAATAAAACAGAGCTAATCAAAACTATGGACCAAATGGGCCAAACTGTTATCTACGGAACCTTCACCCCACAGTTGCAGAATACACATTCTTCTCAGCAGCACATGGAACTTTCTCTAGTATAGACTATATAATGGCTCATAAAGGAAGTCTCAGCAAATTAAAAACAAAACAAACAAACAAACAAACAAAAATCATATCATGCATCTTCTCTGTTCAAAATGGACTGAAACTTAAAACCAAAACTCAAAAATCTGAAGAATTTATGCAAACACATGGAGGCTGAACAACATACTCCTAAATGAACAGTGGGTTATGGAAGAAATCAAAAGAGAATTAAAAAAAAAAACTGGGAATGAACGAAGACGTCAATATATCATATCAAAAATTGATACAGCCAAAGCAATGTTAAGAGGGAATTTTATGGCATTTGGGCCTACATCAAGAAACTGGAAAGTCACCAAATAAATGAAGTGTCAACGCATCTCAAGGACCTAGGACAAAAAACAACAAACCAAACTGCAAATTATTAGGAGGAAATAAATAATTAACATTGAGAAGAAATAAGCAAAATGAAACCCCCCAAAAATTCAAAATATCAATGAAATGAAGAACTGTTTATTTTATAAAAAATAAATAAACAATATTGACACAACATTGGCCCAACTAACCAAAATAAAAAAAGAGGGAGAAGTTCCAAATCAATAAAGTCAGAGATGGAGAAGGAAATGCAACAGCAGACAATACAGAAATAAAAGGAATCATCAGGAATTACTAAAAAGAGCTGTATGCCAACAAATCCATTAGCCTAGAAGAAATGGATATATTTCTGGGCACATACCATCTACTAAAATTGAATCATGAAGACACAGAAAACATAGAAGACAAAGATCAATAACCCAGACAGAGATTGAATCAGTAATAAATATGCACCCAACAAAGAAAAGCCCCAATAAGCAGCTTTCCTGCTGAACTCTACCAGACATTTATAGAAGAATGAATGCCAATTCTCTCAACTATTCAAAACTATCGAAAAAAAACTCTCTCTCTCTCTCTCTCTCTCTGTCTGTCTCTGCCTCTCTGTAAATCTGCTTTTCAAATAAATAAATTTTTTAAAAAGTGTGGGTGGGTCTTTCACTTTGGCATACGGGTTAAAGCTTCTGGCATCCCATATGTGTGCTGGTTCAAGTCCTGGGTTCTCAAATTCCAATCCAGCTCTCTGCTATGAACTGGGAAAGCAATAGAAGATGGCCTAAGTCCATGGGGACCTTCACCCGTGGGAGACCCGGAAGAAGCTCCTGGCTTTGATCAGCACATCTCCAACCATTACAGCCATTTTGGGAGTGAACCAGCAGATGGAAGACTTCTCCCTATCTCTCTCTCTATCTTTCTCTCTCTGTTTCTGCCTCTCTGTAAATCTACCTTTCAAATAAATAAATAAATAAATAACTCTTTAAAAACAGAACTCATAAAAGTTTGCTAAACTGGGACAATATAAAATCAACACATAAAAATCAGTAGCCTTTTTATACACAGAAAATGCTATACCTCTAATGAAATTATAAGATCAATCCAATTCACAATAGCTATAAACAATTTAAATACCTTGGAATTAATTTAAGCAAGTAGGTCAAAAATCTCTATGAAGAAAATTACAAAACAATAAAGAAAGAAAGAAAAGAAGACATAAAAAAGCAGAAAATCCTCCATGTTAATGAATTAGAAGCATCACTATCATCAAAATGTCCATACTACCAAAAGCAATTTATGGATTCAATGTGTACCAATCAAACTACCAAGATTCGCCTCAGATTTAGTAAAAATGATGCTAAAATTCATACGAAAATGCAAAAGACACCTAATAGCTAAAGTAATCTTAAAAACAAAAACAAAGCTGGAGGCATTATAATGCTAGATCTCAAGACACAATTCAGGGGAGATATAATCAAAAGAGCCCAGTACAGGCACAAAAATGACATGTAGACCAATGGGACAGAATTGAAACTCCATCAATAAATCCACACATCTGCAAACAACTTATCTTAGAAAAGGTAGCCAAAATAAATACCTGGAGCCAAGACAGTCTCTTCAACAAATGATACTGAGAAACTGGATCTCCCCAAGCAGAAGTATGAAACAAGATCCCTACCTCACACTTTATACTAAAACCCACTCAAAATGGATCAGAGGCATAAACTGTTGTGAACAGCTGCAATTTGTGGAATAAGATTTTAATATTTTCAATTTGTGGTATAAGATTCTTTTTATTTTCCCAGATTACTATTTCATTAAAAGTTAGTTGAAATGTGTAATGTTTTAATGCATTTAGTACTGTTATTCTAATGCTAGTGATGGAACATGATGGAAGTGCTGTAAAATCTCAATGAAATGTGGAGTCCAGATATACCAGCAAACCTTTCATACTTCAAACTATCCACACAGCTGACTGCATTCACCTGACTCATATAATTATCATTTCATTATACTGGAAACAACTGATATTAGAAGCAAAAGTTTAATTGAATTACATGTCAGCCTCTGAAATATCCAATACCCTCAATTTACTTGAGAACATGGGAGAGACTCTAGAATGCATTGGCATATGCAAAGACTTTGTGGAATAGAACCCAGCAGCACAGACAATCAAAGCCAACATCAACAAATGGGGTTACATCAAACTGAGAAGCTTCTGCACTGCTAAAGAAACACTCATCAAAGTGAAGAGTCAATTAATAGAATGGGAGAAGATGTTTGCAAACTATGCAGCTGATAAAGTTTAATTTCCAGAATCTATAAGGAGCTCATGAAACTCAACAGCTATGAAACAAATGACCTACTTAAGATATGGGCAAAGGATCTGAACAGACATTTTTTCAAGAGAGAAAATTCAAGTGCCCAACAGACACATGAAAAAATGTTCAAGATCACTACCTATCAGGCAAATGCCAATCAAAATCACAATGAGGTTTCACCTCACTCCTGTTAGAATGGCTCTCATACAGAAATCAGCAAACAATAAATGCTGGCAAGGAAGTGGGAGAAGAGTACCCTAATCCACTGCTGGTGGTGATGGAAACTGGCACAGCCACTGTGGTGGGCAGTGAGGAGTTACCCCAGAAAGGTGAATAGAGACCTACCATGTGACCCAGCCATCCCATGCTTGGGAATTTATCAAAAGGAAGTGAGATCAGCATATGAAAGAGTGATCTGTACCCCCATGTTCATTTCAGTTCACTTTACAATAGATAAGATATGGAATCAACCCAAATATCCATCAAATGAAGACTGGATAAAGAAATTATTGTATGCATATATACAATATGAAATAATACACAGCAGTTAAAAAAAAAGAAGTCCTGCCATTTGCAACAAAATGGTTGCAACTGGAAGTCATTATAGTTAGTGAAATAAGCCAGTCACAAAAAGACAAATACCATATTGTCTCTATGATCTGTAAATAGTAGAGTACCTAAAAGGTAATCTATAGGAGCAAAACTGATATCTTGAAATGTGATAATTTTGAAAAGCTCTTGACTTGACTATCGAGGAACAATGTTTTTCTTATTTGTTTGTTTTGTTTCTGTTCTTTTTTTTCTTCATACTAATAAGTGAACTTTCTACTTATTATAGGGTTAATCTTATAAGTATAAAATTAACTGAAAATTTACCTTTGTAAAAGGAAAAAAGGTGGTAGTATGGATGCAAGGGAGGTAGGGAGGAAGTTTTACCATGTTCCCAAGTTTGTAAATATTAAATGCATAAAGTTTGTATTTCATAAATAAAAATTTAAAATAAATAAATAAATGAATAAATACAAAAACACTTATCAGGTTAAAACAAAGAAATGAAATCAAATTCATCATATGAAAATCCATCCTATTTCTGTGAATATAGCCTAAGGAAATGAAATAAGCACATGAAGGAGTTAACTGCACTCCCATGTTTATACCAACTCAATTTACAATAGATAAGATATGGAATCAAACTATATGTCCATTAACTAATCATTTGATAAAGAAAAATGTGCTATATGTTCATGGTTGGATAATACTCAGCCATGTAAAGAATAAAATCTGATGACTGCACAATATGGATGCAAAGGGATATTATCATGCTAAGTATTTTGAATTAAGACAGATCCAAAAATACAAATACCATGTTTTTCTTATGTGTGGTACCTAATATATAGACAGGGTAAAGAAAAAAGTTAAAAATGAACTTTAAATAAGGAGGAGAATTCAGAATCAATGGATATGGATTATAAGAAGAAAGTTTGTAAATAAAGACTTCTTATTTGGTGTCACACAGTGCATATAAACCCAGAGATTTGGGGAAGGGTTCAATGTATTTTAAATTGGGCTTATATTTGAGCAGGTTTCTATTTCCATGTGGGAAAAGCAATCAGTACAGTAAAACAAGGGTAAGAATGTGTTGGTATAATCCAGATGGGAAATGATGGTGGCTGAGATGGCTGGGTAGTTGCTAGCGTGAACTGCCAGAGGTAACCATATTTGAGAGAGGTATGAGAGGTATTTAGGCAAAATTTAAAGAACTTGTGCTTCATTATTTATGAGTCAAGAGTCCCGGTAGGAATTTGAGAAGAGAATTGCTGTACAGGTTTCTGGCTTATGTAGATACAAATTATCATGACCAGGAATAGGGTTGAATAATAATTTGAGAAAGGAGTGGAGGAGTTGAGATGATGAAAATAATTTTAAACATTTCAGTTTGAAAGACTGGTAAGACACATGGGTGAAACTGCACAATATACTGCAGGAATGTTAGGAGTAGGAGAAGGTTAGGTTGAAGATGCCGATTTGCACGTCAGGCACATAGTGAAAGTGGTTTAAGGCTCAGGAGTGGATGCTATGGCCTACAGGAAAAAATTCAGACACTGAGAAAGGGATGGCTTTAAACTTGACACTACAAAATGCAGTATTTAAGGAATACCACAATAAAGATGTTTACATTCCCCTGCTAGGATAACCCAATAGAGGACTGCACACTGCAGGGCCTACAGAACAGAATAATTTTCTCACAGCTCTGGAGGCTGGAATTTCAAGGTTAAGAAGCAGCAGGTTTGATTTTTCCTAAGGACTTTCTCCTTGGTTTGAAGACAGTAGCATTCTCAGCGGAAACTTGCATGGTCTTTGCTCTTCACTCTCAAATCCCTAGTCTCCCTTCCTCTTAAGCAAACATTTGTCCATAACAATCACACAGATGAAACTGACCGGGAAGGAGTGTCCGAAGGTAAAGAGAACAGCCCCAGAGACCCAAGGAGCATGAAAGCCTAGGGAAATTGAGGATGAAGGTTAGTGTTCCACAGGTCCTGTTCAGGTTATAAAAAAGACACAGGTGAGACTATCAGAGGAAACAATATTAAATTCAGTGAAGTGTTTATAACAGTTCAGCACTGAATAGGAAGAAAAGTTAGCATTGCCAAAAAAAAAAAAAAATGTAAGTAGTGGCCAAAGCATTTGTTTTGCTAAGGGAAAATGTTTAAATGCTGATGTGGAAGGAGGTTATGGTGAGGTATGAGGATCACACCTCCTGAGGAAATCTGTCCTTAGCCTGGGAGGTTTAGCTTTGTCCTGTAGCTGGTGACCACAATATTACACGGACCATTTTGCACATGGTTAAATAATTTTTCCCAGGAAGAACATAAGGCTATTAAATGGTTAAATGGTTCAGGCAGAGAGGTGGTGATGAAGCTAGTTTTTTGTTTTGTTTTCCCATTCTAAATTCTCAACTTTTTTTTTTCCAAATGAGGGTGTGATAGGAAAAAAAAATCAAAGAAATCAATTTATGAAAGCAACACCATGGTCAAAGTTCATGAGCCATGAACCTCTTTAACTTATGGAAGAATTTAATTTTATTAGCATTTACATTAAGCTCTCTAAGTATGAAGCACTGTTCCTAGCAGTTTATAAAACACTTACTAATTTAATAAATAGCTGGAATAATATTAGGAATATGAGAATTTAGTGTTTCAAACAGATGCTTTAAGCCAATGAAGGATCTGGTTATTGGATGAATTGAGAGAAAGTATTAAATGTTTTGGGTATCTTGCCTCATGTTTCACCTTTCAATAAACCATTTAAAACCATCAGTATAGGCATAATGACATTAAAGTTATTTTGTGGCTTATTGGTTATGCATTGCTCTATGAGCTAATGATATTATACACAATCCATAGCATAAAAATCATAGATGTTTGTTTTGTCAGCTTAATAAAAACCCTGGACTTAGTTCCATTTCTTATCTGATTGGAGAAACCACAAACAGTACTTTGGTAGATGCATTAATCCTGATTGTATTGGCAGTTTTTCCTATAAACTGTTCAGTCCATCCTTTGAATGTAAGCAACAAACCATATCTGCACTCCTGAAACTATTTTAGAATTTTGTACCAGCACCAAGAACAATTTGTATGTTTTTAAGCTAGAGAGTATAAGAGGCTATTAACTATTCCCCATGAATTTTAAGCGTTTCTTCTGGTACTCAATTACGTTTTTATTTTATTTTAAAAAATTTTTATTTAGTTAGTTTATTTGAAAGACAGAAACAGAGTGAGAGAGATAAAAACAAAGAGAGATCTTCCATCGACTGGTTTACTCCCCAAATGCGCACCACAACTAGGACTGAGCCAAGCAGAAGGCAGGAGCCAAGGACTCAGTCTAGGTCTCTCACATGCTTGGCAGAGGCCCAAAGGCTCGAACCATCACATGCTGACTCCCAGGTTGCACATTAGCAGGAAGCTGGAAGGGAAAATGGAGCCAAGACTCAAGCCCAAACACACTGATATGAAATACAGGTGTTCCAAGCAGCAGATGAACTACTGTACCAAATGCTCATCTTTTATTTTTTACTTTCACATTTGTTCATCATCCCATGGCCACCTCTCTTTGATGGAGATATTTAATTAAAGGATAATCTTATATTGTATGTGATAACTGATCCTAAACTCCAGCTGTACTCTGAGCTCATTACTGAGAGCTCTCTATACTGGTTGCCCGTTGTCTTGCTGTTGCCCTATGGCTTGCATCTCATACTGGACCACTTTTCTTGTTGTTTTACAAACTTATCTTTCTTTTGTCTTCCAAGTAGAGTCAGAATGAAAACATACCCTTCTTTTAAAAAAAAATATTTGTTTGTAAGTCAGAGTGACAGAGAGAGGGAGAGAAAAAGAAAGAGAGATATTCCATCTGCTAGTTCACTACCCAAATGCCTGCAGCAACAAGGGCAAGGCCAGGATGAAGCCTGGAGTGAGGAACTCTGTTCAGTTCTCCCATGTCAGTGGCAGGAACCCAAATACTGGGATGTATTGACTGATTCCCAGGAGCACCGGCAGGGAGCTGGACCGGATGCACAAAGTAGATCGGGCCTGAACCAACCTCCTGATGAGGGAAGTAGGTGTCCCAAGAGGCAGCTTAGCACTCTGTACCCATCACGTATAGCCATCTTTATAATAACTTCACAAAAAAGCATGGTTCTCCAAAGCAACGCTTTGGAGAGTTTTGAGTTGTTTTCTATCCATCTGTCATGCAGAAATATAGAATATTGCCACAGTCAGACTACAAGAACTGCTTTATCCCAAGGTTTATGTAGTATTCTGTCCACTCCTGAGAGTCTGTGTGTATCTCTCTTCTGTTACTCAGGGTCATATCTTTTTCAAAGATTCTAAGTATTTACAGCTTTTAATATGATATTGTGGAAGACACATGGTTCTGCAATACCAGAACACTCAATCTGATGAATGATGCTTACCCAAACAGCATATTTCCATGATCTTACTGAGAGCTCTGCCACCTTAATGCTCCCAAGGAAGTTCTGTGTGAAATATATCATTAAATTGAATGCAACCTGCAACACACTTGAATTTATCTATTGATTTTGTTGTTACATAGCTTGCAACTATTCATAATACTGCAAACCACTGTAACGCCAGTCCTAGAATACATATAATATGAGTAGGTTTTAAAATTCAAAGTATTTTTCAAAAGCTTTATGCTTGTTTAAACAATACACAAAAATAATTATGCAAAATGTTGGAAATCATTGTTCTTAAAACTCATGAGGATGGAATTGTAGAAAAGGCATTAAAAACATATCTGATTTTTTTAAAAAAGCTTTATTTAATTATTTGAGAGTCAGAGTTACACAGAGAGAAGAGAGGCAAAGGGAAAGAGAGATCTTCCATCTACTGGCCCACTCCCCAACTGGCTGCAACCAATCCAAAGCCAGGAGCCAGGAGCTTCTTCCAGGTCTCTCATGTGGGCACAGGAGCCCAAGGACTTGGGCCAACCTCCACTGCCTTCCTAGGCCATAGCTGAGAGCTAGATCAGACGTGGCGAAGCCGGGGTTTGAACCAGCACCCACATGGGATGCCAGTGCTTCAGGCCAGGGCATTAACCCACTGTGCCACAGCGCAGGCCCCATATCTGATCTTCTTAATGCTGCTATTCACTCTGTCTGCTATCTTACCAGGTGATAAATAACCTTATCAGACTGGATATAAAAAAGCAATAACGGTGAGTTTTCTGTGAGTGGTGCTACTTCCTGAGGTCACACTCAAAACTAAGTTGCATTCTCCCCATGGATATTACCCAGAAAACTTTCCTGAAGATGAAGACAGAAGTCAATTTTTGGTGGTTTGAATGTTGATTGTTTCATATCCCAAAGAAGAAATATGATTGTCCTTCTTTCACAAATGATCTCGAGGTCCATTTCTTTCACCATTTTCCATCCCTATTTTCTTAGTTCAAGCACAGACTGCAAGTGCGCTTTCTGACAAGGCTAATTAAGCTTCCCACTCTGCTGCACAAGCACAGCTCACCCCATGTCCGTTGCAGTCTCAGCTCACTCCACCCCACCTTCAGGCACAGTGGTTGGGTAATTACTGACCTATGCAGTGGCTGATGGACTGTATTCTGAGTGGACCTCAGCCATTTCTTCTGTTTCCTGAGTTCTCTGTCATTGTAAACTAACAAAATGTTTCTCTAATTTAAAGGAGCTTGAAACATTAGAAAAATAATATGCTTAATGAACCTGCCAGTGTTTTACATAGCTCAAAGTAAAATTAACTCTAGAAAGGAGAGCAGAAAATATGGTATCATGAAAACAGTTACAAATATGGATCTTTTGGTTGCTGTGGTTAGAAAAAGGGAGGTACAGAAGCAAGTGCAGGTTGTTCAGATGACATGTTTCCCAGAGCCAGCACTGTGGGAAAGCAGGATAAGCCACTGCCTGCATGACTGCCATCCCATATTTGCTCCAGTTTGAGTCCTGGCTCCTCCACTTCTGATCCAGCTCCCAGCCAATGCTTCTGAGAAATAGTGGAAGATGGCCCAAGTCCTCTGCCCCCTGCAGCCAGTTGGGAGACCTGGATGAAGCTCCTGGCTACTGGCTTCAGCTGGGCCCAGCCCTGGCCATTGTGGTCATTTGCAGAGTGAACCAGTAGATGGAAGAGCTGTCTCTGTCTCTCCCTCTCTGTGTTCTCTGCCTTTAAAATAAATAAATATTTAGAAAAAAAAAGATGACTTCTTCCACTTTTGCAAAACTTTCTTCATATACACTAAGTCAAAATACTGTGTTGCTTGTCCTCTGCTTCAGTATATTCACAACTCAGTGGAAATGGAAGGAAAGCGATGCAGTATAGAGAGAAGAGATGAAAATCCATCATTTTTGTTTGTTTTGTTTTAGGATAGTAAGAGCAACATATTGACCTGACTAAAGAAAATCTCCAATGTACAACTAGGGTGGAACATTTGAATAGCAGTGGACAGTTAGGAAAAAAAAAAAAAAAAACCTAAAAGACATTCAATCATCCTTTACTGTCAGCCACCTTGCATTTGTGAAATTATGGGATTAAATCAAGCAGGTGGTCACCTAGACTGCAGTCTCTTTGGGAATGATGGCACATGCTTCCAACATACTTTGATGTCAGATGTCAGACCAGTGGCTTACTCCCCCACTGCTTTCTCTTTACTGTTACCTAACACAATATTCCTATGTGAGCAGTCATGTGCAGTCTTAGGATGTCAGTTCCCATATGAGCTCTGCTCCCAAATAAAATCTGCGTTTTATTAGTAATTTAGAACTAATGCGCTTTACAGAAAAGTCTCCCTGCTCTGAGGTTATTCACACCTGCCACAAAACTCTAAAAGAACCAAAGGGACGCACTCGGTTTATCCAGCCATAAAACTTCCAGACTGCAGTATTTGAAACCCATAATGTTCAAATCTTTTCTATTTTTCTATTTCTTCTTCTTTTTCCTTTTCTTTCTCTCTTTCTTTCCTTCTCTCTTTCTTTCTATTTCATCCTTTTCTTTTCTTTTCTTTTCTTTTCTTTTCTTTTCTTTTCTCTTTTCTATTTTTCCCTCCCTCTCTCCCTCCCACCCTCCCTCCCTTCCTTCCTTTTTCTTTCCTTTTTCTTGTCCCTTTTTTATTGACTTTCTTTTTTATTATAAACACTTTCATTTAGTAAATATAATTTTCCAAAGTGCAGTTTATGGATTACAATGGCTTTTTCCTCCCAATAACTTCCCTCTCACCCGAACCCCTCCCATCTCCCACTCCCTCTCCCATTCCATTCACATCAAGATTCATTTTCAATTATCTTTATATACAGAAGATCAATTTAGTATATATTAAGTAAAGATTTCATCAGTTTGCACCCACACAGAACATAAAGTGTAAAATACTGTTTCGGTACTAGTTATAGCATAAATTCACATTGGACAACACATTAAGGACAGATCCCACGTGAGGTAAGTGCACAGTGATTCCTGTTGTTGACTTAACAATTTGACACTCTTGTTTATGGCATCAGAAATCTCCCTAGGCTCTAGTCATGAGTTTTCAAGGCTCTGGAAGCCTCTTGAGTTCGATGACTTCGATCTTATTTAGACAAGGTCATAGTAAAAGTGGAAGTTCTCTCCTCCCTTCAGAGAAAGGTACCTCCTTCTTTGATGGCCCATTCTTTTTACTGGGATCTCACTCGCAGAGATCTTTCATTTAGGTTTTTTTTTTTTTTTTTTTTTTTTTTCCAGAGTGTCTTGATTTCCATGCATAAAATACTCTCATGGGCTCTTCAGCCAGATCCAAATGCCTTAAGGGATGATTCTGAGGCCAGAGTGCCAGAGTACTATTTAGGACATCTGCCATTCTATGAGTCTGCTGTGTATCCCGCTTCCCATGTTGGATCGTTCTCTCCCTTTTTGATTCTACCAGTAAGTATTAACAGACACTAATCTTGTTTGTGTGATCCCTTTGACTCTTAGACCTATCAGTGTGATCAATTGTGAACTGAAATTGATCACTTGGACTAGTGAGATGGCATTGGTACATGCCACCTTGATGGGATTGTATTGGAATCCCTTGGCACATTTCTAACTAACCCAAGACAAACAAGGAAACCTGTTGAAGTGAAATGGACACTATGAGAAACAGTGACTTGATCAGCCCTTGTCCTGACTGTTGATGTACAATTTAATACTTTATCCCTTTTAGTATTTTTTGTCCTAATTAACACACATTTATTCTTAGATGCTGAAATTTAACTGAAGTTATCCCTGTTAAATATAAGAGTTGGAATAAGAGAGGGTGGAGATGTACAATTTGGGACATGCTCAATCTGACTTGCCTCAAATGGTGGAGTTAGAAATGTTTTTCTTGAATATCTGTGTCCTCTCATCTCTGTTTCCCTCTCTCTCATTTCCTTTATTTCCCTGTCTCCCTCCCTTCCTTTTCCTTGCCACCTCAAAAGTAAAAGTATAAATGACAGAATTACTGTGATTTACTGGTCCATGGAATTTGCATAGAAGTCACTCTGGTTTGGTGTAAATACTTCAGTATTGTCATTATCATCCCCTACCTATTATGTGTACAATTTCCATAATGATCAAGCTGTATAACGCATAAGCTGAGCAATGCATAAGAAAAGGTAATAAGAGAGGGAGGAGATGTACAATTTGGGACATGCTCAATCGGACTTGCCCCAAATGGTGGAGTTAGAATCGTGCCAGGGGACTCCAATACAATCCCATCAAGGTGGCATGTACCAATGCCATCTCACTAGTCCAAGTGATCAATTTCAGTTCACAGTTGATCACACTGATAGGTCTAAGAGTCAAAGGGATCACACTAACAAGACTAGTGTCTGCGAATACTAACTGATAGAATCAAAAAGGAAGAGATACACAGCAGACTCATAGAATGGCAGATGTCCTAAATAGCACTCTGGCCTCAGAATCATCCCTTAAGGCATTTGGATCTGGCTGAAGAGCCCATGAGAGTATTTTATGCATGGAAATCAAGACACTCTGGAAAAAAAAA
The DNA here is from genome assembly GCF_051225735.1 of Oryctolagus cuniculus. Taxonomy (NCBI): domain Eukaryota; kingdom Metazoa; phylum Chordata; class Mammalia; order Lagomorpha; family Leporidae; genus Oryctolagus; species Oryctolagus cuniculus. The sequence goes on along the minus strand of NC_142875.1, from coordinate 7,795,359 downwards.
AAAAAAAAAAAAAAAAAAAAAAAAAAAAAAAAAAAACAAAACCTAAATGAAAGATCTCTGCGAGTGAGATCCCAGTAAAAAGAATGGGCCATCAAAGAAGGAGGTACCTTTCTCTGAAGGGAGGAGAGAACTTCCACTTTTACTATGACCTTGTCTAAATAAGATCGAAGTCATCGAACTCAAGAGGCTTCCAGAGCCTTGAAAACTCATGACTAGAGCCTAGGGAGATTTCTGATGCCATAAACAAGAGTGTCAAATTGTTAAGTCAACAACAGGAATCACTGTGCACTTACCTCACGTGGGATCTGTCCTTAATGTGTTGTCCAATGTGAATTTATGCTATAACTAGTACTGAAACAGTATTTTACACTTTGTGTTTCTGTGTGGGTGCAAACTGATGAAATCTTTACTTAATATATACTAAATTGATCTTCTGTATATAAAGATAATTGAAAATGAATCTTGATGTGAATGGAATGGGAGAGGGAGTGGGAGATGGGAGGGGTGTGAGTGGGAGGGAAATTATGGGGGGGGAGCCATTGTAATCCATAAACTGTACTTTAGAAATTTATATTTACTAAATAAAAAAAGAAAAGGTAAAAAAGAAAATCCTAGGTTTAGGAATAGTATATAGTTTTATGAAAAGTCCCAACTGAAATGTGCACTTGCTTAGTTTATCTTAAGCAACCTTGCAAATCCATCAGCCTATGTCCCTGTAATGTTAATGTTTGTTAGACTTGAGAACAAACAGAGCTGACTTCTACTTCCATGTTCCAAAATGAATAGCTCTGGAATAGCAGGGATATAAAACTACCTTTATAAGTTTATTTTCTCTTTTTTTTTTTTTGAAGATTGATTTATTTGTTTGAAAGTCAGAGTTACACACAAACACACACACACAGACTGAGAGAGAGAGAGAGACAGAGACAGAGACAGAGACAGAGAGACAGAGAGAGACAGAGGTCCTCCATCCCTAGTTCACTCTGCAACTGGATTGGATGGCCAGAGCTGTGTCAATCTGAAGCCAGGAGCCAGGAGCTTCTTCCAGCTCTCCCACATGGGTGCAGGGGCTCAAGGACTTGAGCCATCTGCTACTGCTTTCTCAGGCCATAGCAGAGAGCTGGAGAGGAAGTGGAGCAGCTGAGACTCGAACTGGCACCCATATGGGATGCCAGCACTGCATGTGGTAGCTTTACCCCCTATACCACAGAGCTGGCCCCTATAAATTTGTTTTCTAATTCTAAGAAAGTAATAGGTAACTTCTGAAAGTATTTGGTAATGATTTTATGATATACTGGAAGCAGGGTACAAAATAACTGTTGACAAAATAGATTGTATTTAGGGGCCACCACCGTGGCTCCTTGGTTAGTCCTTGGCCTGCAGCACCGGCATCCCATATGAGTGCTGAGTTCTAGTTCAGGTTGCTTCTCTTCCAGTCCAGCTCTCTGCTGTGGAACAGGAGGGCAGTGGAGGATGGCCCAAGTGTTTGGGCTCCTGCACCCGCATGGGAGACCAGGAAGAAGCACCTGGCTTCTGGCTTCAGATCAGGGCAGCGTGCCTGCTGTGGCGGCCATTTGGGGGGTGAACCAACGGAAGGAAGACCTTTCTCTCTGTCTCTCTCTCTCACTGCCTGTGACTCTCCCTGTCAAATAAAAAAAAATAGATTGTATTTAAAGAGCACAGTTTTAAGCATATGTGTAGGACTAGGACAAAGGAATCCTAAGTAAAAACAGGCTTATTTAAAGCTATCTCATTGTATTTGCTATCTAAAGATCCCTTCTACTTTCATTCATATAAATTATGACTAGATTAATAGTTTCAAGAAGCATTCTAATAAAATAAATAAATCGGGAGATTTTTGTAATTAATATTTTTTTTGACAGGCAGAGTGGACAGTGAGAGAGAGAGACAGAGAGAAAGGTCTTCCTTTTGCCGTTGGTTCACCCTCCAATGGCCACGGCACCACGCTGATCCAATGGCAGGAGCCAGGTACTTATTATCCTGGTCTCCCATGGGGTGCAGGGCCCAAGCACTTGGCCATCCTCCACTGCACTCCCTGGCCACAGCAGAGAGCTGGCCTGGAAGAGGGGCAACCGGGACAGAATCCGGTGCTCCAACCGGGACTAGAACCCTGTGTGCTGGCGCCGCAAGGTGGAGGATTAGCCTAGTGAGCCACGGCACTGGCCTGTAATTAATATTTTTAATCAGTGAGTTGTATTTGTTTATGCTACACAACATGATATTTTGATGTATGTCTGTATTGAAGAATATTTACAACAATCCGATTAATACCTTCTGTAATAAAAATTTTAGGGTGAAGTTTTACTGTTATCCTTTCAATACAGGGAGATTGTAAATGGGCTAGCTATGTCAGATATCTCCTCCTCCCCTTGATAATCCATCTGGCAATGAGGCGTGGAATGCATTCACTAGCTTCAGGGAAAAGAGAGAAGTCACCTGTGGCCACCCCGCCAGTATGACCCCGGAGACTCCCTCAGTCCCCTCCTTCTTGGCCTTAACAGAACAAACATTGAGGCTGTGAAGTCCTGGGAATTTCTTCGATGGGAAACTTTTCATTACTGATCCAATCACCTTGCTCATTATGTCATCTGGACTTTCTACTTCTTCCTAATTCAATCTTGGTAGTATTGCATGTTTCTGGGAATTCGTCCATTTCTCCCACTGTCCAGTTATTTGGTATACAGTTGTCTATGGTAGCCTCTCACGATTCTTTCTATTTCAGTGAAATCAATTGTAATCCCTTATTTCATTTCCGATTATGCATGTTCGAATGTAACTCTTGGTTAAGCTTGTGATAAATTGAAAGTATGCCATTGTAAAAATTTTAAAAATATAAGAAAGGAAGGAGGAGAGAGTTTGAGAACCAAAGATGGAGGGAGAGGGGATGGGAAGTATCATTATGCTCTTAAAACTAAAATATACAATACATGAAATCTGTTCACTGTTATAAATCAAAAATAAATAAAAACTAAGAAAAAGAAAAATCTAAATTTTAGTTTTATTCATAATTCTGTTCAGTTGTGGCTTATTTTGTTCATTTTTAGGTTCCTTAATATGTAACCTGACATAAAAAATACTACTTCTCATCATTCTCAAAGTCTTCTAAGAAACTGAAGAAAGAATTATCCCAATCCAATTTTTTTTTAAACTTTTATTTAATGCATATAAATTTCCAAAGTACGACTCATGGGTTACAATGGCTTCCCCCCCATACCGTCCCTCCCACCCACAACCCTCCCCTTTCCCACTCCCTCTCCCCTTCCATTCACATCAAGATTCATTTTCGATTATCTTAATATACAGAAGATCAGCTTAGTATACATTAAGTATGGATTTCAACAGTTTGCTCCCACACAGAAACATAAAGTGAAAAATAATAGATGATTTTTTTAAATGATGATGAAATCAGAGCAGACCTATTGTCATGTTTAATCCCAGTGAGAGTCAAGTTGGGAATTGATCATTTCTTTTTTTTTTTTTTTTTTTTTTTTTTTACAGAGGATCAGTTTAGTATGCATTAAGTAAGGATTTCAACAGTTTGCACCCCCATAGAAACACAAAGTGAAATATATTGTTTGAGTACTCGTTATAGCATTAAATCTCAATGTACAGCACATTAAGGATAGAGATCCTACATGAGGAGTAAGTGCACAGTGACTCCTGTTGTTGACTTTACCAATTGACACTCCTGTTTATGGCATCAGTAATCTCCCTATGCTCCAGTCATGAGTTTCCAAGGCTATGGAAGCCCTCTGAGTTCTCCGACTCTTATCTTGTTTAGACAAGGTCATAGTCAAAGTGGAGGTTCTCTCCTCCCTTCAGAGAAAGGTACCTCCTTCTTTGATGACCTGTTCTTTCCACTGGGATCTCACTCACAGAGATCTTTTGCCAGAGTGTCTTGGCTTTCCATGCCTGAAATACTCTCATGAGCTTTTCAGCCAGCTCCGAATGCCTTTAGGGCTGATTCTGAGGCCAGAGTGCTATTTAGGACATCTGCCATTCTATGAGTCTGCTGAGTATCTCACTTCCCATGTTGGATCACTCTCCCCTTTATTTACTCCATCAGTTAGCGTTAGCAGGTACTAGACTTGTCTATGTGCTCCCTTTGACTCCCAGTCCCTTCACCATGACCAACTGTGAACTGAAACTGATCATCTGGAACAGTGAGATGGCATTGGTACATGCCACCTCGATGGGATTGAATTGGAATCCCCTGGTATGCTTCCAACTCCACCACTTGGGGCAAGTCAGCCTGAGCATGTCCCAAATTATACATCTCTTCCCTCTCCCATTCCCACCACCATGTTCAACAAGCAAGCACTTTCCTTATACCAAAGCTGGATAAGGACACAGCAAAAAAAGAAAACTGCAAGGCAATATCTCTGACGAACACAAATGCAAAATTTCTCAACAAAATGCTAGCAAAGAGAATCCAACCTCACAATAAGAACATTATTCACTGTGGTCAAATGGTAAATGAGATACGAGACTAGTACAACATTTATAAATCATTAATGTGTTATACGATATTAACAAAATGAGTAACAGGCCAGTGCTGTAGCATAGTGGGTAAAGCTGCTGCAAGCATTGCCAGCATCCCATTTGGGCACTAGTTCTAGTCCTGGCTGTTCCACTTCCAATCCAGATCTCTGCTATGGCCTGGGGAGGCAGTGGAAAATGCCCCAAATCCTTGGGCTCCTGCACCCTCATGGGAGACCTGGCAGAAGCTCCTGGCTCCTGCCTCAGATCAGCTCATCTCCAGGTGTTGTGCCCATTTGAGGACTGAACCAGTGGCCAGAAGATCTCTCTCTCTCTCTCTCTCTCTCTCTCTCTCTCTCTCTCTCCCTCCCTCCCCCTCTGCCTCTCCTCTCTGTGTAACTCTGACTTTCAAATAAATAAATAAATATTTTAAAAAAGAATAATAAAGCTATATGTTCATCTCAATATGTACAGAGAAAGCATTTGACAAAATTAAACATCTATTCACATTAAAAGCTTCCAAAAATTGGTATAGAGGCATGTAGTTCAACATAACAAAGGGCATGTATGATAAAAGATAGTATCTAAAAGATAGTAGCCATTTGGGGATGGAACTATTGGATGGAAGACCTTTTTCCGTCTCTCTCTTTCTCTGTAACTCTACCTCTAAAATAAATAAGTGAATAAATATTTTTTAAAAAATAAATATTAAGAGTAAATGTAACCAAGAAGGAGAAAGAGCTGTATCCTGTAAACTGAAAATGTGATGAAAGAAGTTGAAGATGTGGTCATCACTGTGGCTTAGTAAGTTAAGACTCTGCCTGCAACACCAGCATCTCATATGGGCACAAGTTTGAGTACCAGCTGCTCCACTTAGGATCCAACTCCCTGCTAATGCACCTAGTAAAACAGCAGAACATGGCTTAAGCACTTGGGTCATCGCAAGCACTTTTGTGGGTGACCCAAATGAAGCCCTGGTTTCAGTCTGGCCCAGCTCTGGCCATTTTAGCCATTTGAGGAGTGAACCAGTGGCTGGAAGATGTCTCTCTCTCTCTCTCTCTCTCTCTCTCTCTCTGTAACTCTATCTCTCAAATATATATATATATATATATAAAGTTGAATATATATTAATATATATATATGAGGTTGAAGAAGATAAATTAATAGTCTGGAAGAATTAATGAATTAAAATGTTCATATTTTTCGGTGTACCCTATAGATCTGGTGGAACCATACAAAATGCCATTTCTCACATCAGTAATAAAAATTATCTTAAAAATTCATACATGGAGCACATGGGGTTAAGACTCTGATTGAGATGCCCGTATCTCATACTGAAGTGCCAAGATTTGAGTCTTTGCTCCCTGCTTCTGATCCAGCTTCTTTCTCATGTGCAAGGCAGCAGATGATGGACCAAGCACATGGATTTCTGCCACTTACGTGGGAGACATGGATAAAATTCTTGGCTCCCAGATTTACTCTGAATAGCTCTGGCTGCTATCATATTTGGGGAGTGAAGCAGTAGATGAAAGATATATATATCTCTCTCCCCCTTCTCTCCTATTCTGTCACTCCAACTTGTAAATAAATAAATAAATAAATTTTTATAAATCATGGAATACAAAAGACTCCAAATAGACAAAGCGATATTGAGAAAACAGAAAAAAAAAAGTAGTTCTTACCCCAGTTATAAGTGAGTTAAGGATCTGTACTGACATTTCTCAAGGGAAGCCATGCGAATGTCTAAAAGAAATGAAAATTTCTCAACACTTATAAAAATCAGAGAAATACAAATTTAAACCACAATGACATATAACCAAATTCTAACATAGAATAGTTAAAAACCAAAAGGTATGTTATAACAACTATTGTCTATAATGGGGAGGAGAGGGATTTTTTTTTTGAACACTGTGGGAATGTAAAGTAATAGATATTTTGGAAAATACGATGGAAGTTATTCAAAAATTGAGAATGAAATTACTATAGAATCCAATAATCCACATCAAGGTATATGTACAAAGAAATTAAATTGATGTTTCAAAGAGATATCTGCACTTTCATGTTCAATTCAGCAGGACTCACAATAGTCAAAATATGGATGCAGCCTGAGTGTCCATCAACCGATGAATATATAAAGGAAATACAGCATAGGTGCTCAGTGGAATGGCTCACAGTCTTAAAAGAAATTCTGTCGTTTGTGACAATGCAGAAGAAACTGGAGGACACCAGGTTGAATGAAAGATTCTGGGCATAGAAAAAACAGGACAGGATGATTTTACTTTTAGGGAATCTAAAGTTTATCTCAAAGAAATAGGAACTGGAAATGTGGATACCAGGGGACAGGTGGTGTGATGAGGATAGAGAAGGAGGTTTCATCAGAGTCCAAAGCTTCTATTGGACTACAGGAATGGATTTTATTGATGTTTTGTACTGTCTGGTGATCATACTTAGGTATTTTTGAATTGCTAAAATAGGTTTGTAATGATCTTATGAGAAAACAATAAATTGACAAGTTCATGGATATGTCAATTTTAAAAACTATACATTGTATCCCATAACTATGGAAATTATTGTCAATTATAACTGAATTAATAATAATAATTGTAATCTAAAGTGGAAAACAGGCCGGCGCTGTGGCTCAATAGGCTAATCCTCCACCTAGCGGCGCCGGCACACCGGGTTCTAGTCCCGGTCGGGGTGCCAGATTCTTTCCCAGTTGCCCCTCTTCCAGGCCAGCTCTCTGCTGTGGCCCGGGAAGGCAGTGGAGGATGGCCCATGTGCTTGAGCACTGCACCCCATGGAAAACCAGGAGAAGCATCTGGCTCCTGCCTTCAGATCAGCGCAGTGCGCCAGCCGCAGTGCGCCAGCCATGGCGGCCATTGGAGGGTGAACCAAGGGCAAAAGGAAGACCTTTCTCTCTGTCTCTCTCTCTCACTGTCCACTCTGCCTGTCAAAAAAAATAATAAAGTGGAAAACACACATAATACACATAAATAATTGATAGAAAATGAGATAGTAACTGCATAGAAGAGAGACTTAAATGTTTTTAAATTACTTAAATGCAATATTTGAACTGGATTTGCAATTTATAAATTATATTGCTTTAATAAATTGAAGTCATTTTTAACTTTAGCCACTGCCTTAGACAAAAGCAGCAACATATTGATACTAATTGAATCATCATGGAATAGAAATATCTAAAAAAGGTATTATTCTAACTTCACTTCCTTACTGTCTTATTTGCTTGGAGACTGGAATGAATTGAATGAATTCATTTAATCACTTTTTCAGTTTACCCAAGAAGTTGAAAATTTTTTATGCTTGTTAAAAGGACTCTTCATTTTACTGGAAAATACTTGAGAAATATATAAAATAACACAGATCTTTACTTTAGAAAACCTACTGAAAGCTATTATCATTTCTAAATGCTAGAAAGAAACACCATTTATATACATCCAGTAGAGAATACTGTAGAATTTCTATGCAGATGAAACTATATTCATGAAAAATTTATAGAAAAGTAATTATTAGTAACTCTTAACTTCCCATATCAAAGCTTAAGGTTTGAGCTGCCTTTGTCTTTTATGAAAAATTATTGAGTTGATAATTTCTTGTTTCATTCACACGTGGTAATAAACATGATGTAGAGTCTGAATAGCAACTAATGCTTTAAAAATCCCACCACTTTGTAGGAAATAAGGGCTTTGGGAGCATATAGCATAAAAACTAAAGATAAAGGCTGGTGTCGTGGCATAGCAGTTAAAGCCATTGCCAACAACACTTGCATCCCATATGGACACTAGTTCTTGCCCTAGCTGCTCCACTTCAGCTCTAGCTCCTTGTTAATGCCCTGGAAAGCAGTGAGTAGGGACCCAAGTAGTGGGACCCCTGTCACCCACATGGGAAATCTGGCTTTCGTCTGGCCCAGCAGCGCTGGCCATTGTGAGTCATCTGAGGAGTGAAACAGTAGGTGGAAAATCAATCCCTATCTCTCTTTCTCTCTCACTCTGTAATTCTTTCTAAATACGGAAATCTTTTTTTAAAAAAAATAGAGATAATTTATGGGAACATTAATAAAACTTTGCTTCTGGAAAATATGAAAGACTTAGGACATTTTTCTTTACTTTGTCATCATGAAAATATGATAAACCTTCTTCCTTGATTAAATTTTCAGTGTGTATGTGTCATAGAATATTTGTTTGTTAAACATTGGCTTGTAAGTTTGGAAGATACATCTTGCAGGTGTCATGTGCATGGCTATCCCAGAAAGCACAGTCATTACTGAGCTGCTTCCTACTTTTAAAGGCCATGCCCTCTATTACAGTAAATGCACTGAGTTTCCAAGAGTTTTGAGCTGGTAAATAAAGAAGTCCAAATTTCCTCTGGTGGAGAAATACTTGCTGGTTAGCAAAAGTAGATGCTATTTAGCACTAATAAACAGGTGATTTAGGAAACAATTGACATGGAGAGAGAGGGAGAGAGAGAGAGAGATTTCATTCTTCCATCCCTCAGTCCAGTCCTCATATGCCAGATTCTTGCTATGCAATGAAAATATTTTTTGATTTATTTATTTGAAAGTCGGAGTTACACACAAAAAGAAGGAGAGGCAGAGAGAGAGAGAGAGAGAGAGAGAGAGAGAGAGGTCTTCCATCTGCTGGTTCACTCCCCAATTAGCCTCAGCTACTGGAGCTGCACTGACCCAAAACCAGGAGTCAGGAGTGTCCTCTGGGTCTCCCATATGGGTGCAAGAGCCCAAGGACTTGGACCAGCCCCAATGAAAAGATCTTGACAGAATGGTGTGTCAGTGATTTGAGCAAGTCAGAATTTGCAAGTGATGAAATTAGATGTTTAACCAGAGCATATTTCTTTTTATAAAAATTATTTGGGAGGCATAAATAGATGATAGATAGATGATAGGCAAATGGATAAATTATAGATTGTTAGATAGATATAGATAGGTTAAAAAACACACACAGAGAGAGACAGATATCTAGCATCTGCTGGTTCACTCCTCAAATGCCCACAGCAGCTGGGGCTTGGCCTGGGATAGATTTGGGAGCTGAGAACTCAGTCTAGGTCTCCCACATGGGTAGGAGGAAACCAGCTATGTAAACCAACATCACTGCTTCCCAGGATCTGCTTTTGCAGGAAGGTATAATCAGAAGCTGGAGCCAGGGGTTGATCCTAAACGTTCCATTGTGGGATGAGGGCATTGCAATTAGTGTATAACACCTAACCCACATGCCTCCCACTCAACAGGTGATTTTTTTATAACAAACTATTTTGAGGCTTGCTCTTTGACAAACCAAACTTTGTGGAAAAGAATATACCAGTACCTTGCTATATTCAGATAATAATCATCAGATGTTGAAAGGAAGATTGTCATTTCCATGATTCAAACTCCATCCTGAGTTTCTTTTTTAATAATAAAATGTTTTATTTTTTTGTTAATATGTAATTTTTTTTTCAATCCTGAAATTTTTAAAGAAAAATGTAGTCATGGCCGGCGTTATGCCATAGCAGGTTAAGCTGCCACCTACAACACTGGCATCCCACTTGGGCAACAGTTTGAGTCCTGGCTGCTCCACTGCCTATCCAGCTCCTTCTTAATGTGCCTGTGAAAGCATCAAAAGATATCCCAAATGTTTGGCCCCTGCACAAGAAGACCCGAAGAAGCTTATGGCTCCTGGCTTCAGCCTGGCCCAGCCCTAGCCATGTTGGCCGTTTTGGGAATGAATCAGCAAATAGAAGATGTCTGTCTCTAACTCTCCCCCTGTCTGTAACTCTGGCTTTCAAATAAATAAAATGAATTTTTAAATAAAAAAAATAAAAATTATTCATGGTTTTTGTAACTTTCACTCTTTAGAAACAAAAATTTTGAGGGCAGCATCACAACTCATCCTTCCATGTTATCAAATGGTGATTCTGTAACACTAACCTGGTTTCTTTTTACTTATTTCTTCATCATGGCCAATCTTATGGAATCCTGCTTTTGAAAGAGTTTTTCACGCTGCACAATCCCTGATTGTTTATTTCACTTTCTTCATTTCACATTTTGCTCCGGTCTGTCTTATCCTTTGCTTAGTGTTCCTTTATTTCCAGTCTATACCTCACTCACTGTGCCATCTGGAAATATTATTAGATGAGCAACAATTACATTTCCGCTGAAAGACTGAGGATTATCTGAAATATTATTTGATGATGTATCATCCTACAGGACGTAATACTAAAACTGTCACATACTATATCACAGTAGCACCGACTATCATATAACACCTCCATAGGCCCCTCCATCAAGTCCTGATTACTGTCAACAAGAGGTTAGCAATTGAAAAGAGAGAGGAAAATTGGCAGAATTATGGCATCTGACATGTCTCTGCAGCTGGCAAAGCACGCAACTGATGAAAAGGTAGCACATAATATAACTTTCACTTCCCAGCAAAGGTGCACGTTCTACTATGGAAGATTTCAACAAACACATGCTTCTGTTAGATTTTCCTTTTTCTCAAAAAATGCAATTAAATTCAGGAAAGCTATACTGTATTTTATATACCTACCTGTTACAATCGAATGAACACTTCCCAAATATTCACATTGTGCTTTATTTTTTCCTTTTTAGATAAAATTTCATTAATTGCACATGGTCTGAGGATCAATGTTTGGGAATAAAATCTCTACTTAAATATCCCATTTCCCTCTCTTAAGTTGCTCTCTTTTGTCATTATATTTCTGTAAAGAAGTGTTTATACTTAAGTCAGAGCTAAAAAAAAAAAAAAAAAAAACAACATAAAATACACTTATCCCAGCCCCACACAAAACAGTCATCATTGCTTGCTTGTTATTGGTGATTTATATTGACCCTCTCCTTGCATTTTGAGCCTAAAATCTTCCTTAAGGTAGGGCATGTAACGGAATGGAGAAATCTAACTCTTATTCCCATGTTGCCTTTTCACAAAGAAGAACTGATGCAGAATCTAAGAAATCTTTGTGGTCTAATTTCCAGAGAATAGACTGTTATATATGTTTACATAGACCTGTGATGTAAACTCCTCATGTCTAAGATGGCGTTATGGCTGGCCAACTATTGTTTGGACTGATAGATTACTGATAAGTGCATTGCCTTTGTGATTACTTCCAAATGTATAGGATTTTTGCTAGGAAGTTCTCTTAGGTTCTATGCTTTTGAGACATGGAGTATTCCTTCTTAACTAAAAGATTTGGGGATTAAAATTTAAATTGTATGTATTTATGTATTTGTGCATGTATGTATTTAGATTGTATATATGTATGTATTATTTAGATTATGTATTTCCAAGGATTATAAAATACTTGTGTGGTACAAGTATTCATATTCTACGGGTTAAACATTTGGCATAAGGGCTTTCTGGAAATTGTAACCTGAAATTTTATTCTTTACATCATATAATTGTCAAACGAGATTGTATAGTTACAACTCAGCTAAGTTTGCTGTAATTTGAGATGCATAATAAACCGGAAGATTTTTGTTAATTATAGTATACAATCTGAGAAGAAAATGAAAGATTCTGCAAAACTCTTCTGGAAAATGAATTGCAAATTTATTATTCTGGCAGGCGCTGTAACTCCTGCAATATTCTGCACTGGGTAGGTGTGCAAGAAGTGTCGGCAGGCTGCTTTCATAAACTAACACTATTGTTCCAACATTGTTAGCATGGTTTGTATCAAAGGCATAGATGTAAAACTTGATGTTAGGTAACACTTGTTAAGATGCTAAATATGCTATTAATACAGGTCATTGTGTTTGCATGTGATTTTATGCACTGAAAACAAAAGCCAGGCCTGTACCTCAAAGAGGCAGTTCAAACAGACCTGGGAGGGTTTATGACAAAGGCTTTGATCTCTTTGTACACCCAGTAAATGCAAAATATTACTACATTCGGAGGATGTGCATATATGCCCACATTACGACTTCATCAAATGTTTTAAATTGCATTTTGAGGCCGGCGCCACAGCTCACTAGGCTAATCCTCTGCCTGTGGCGCTGGCACCCAGGTTCTAGTTCCGGTTGGGGCGTTGCATTCTGTCCTGGTTGCTCCTCTTCCTGTCCAGCTCTCTGCTGTGGACCAGGATGGCAGAGGAGGATGACCCAAGTGCTTGGGCTCTGCACCCACATGGGAGACCAGCAGGAAGCACCTTCCTTCTGGCTTCAGATCAGCACAGCGCGCTGGCCATTAGGGGAGTGAAACAATGGAAGGAAGACCTTTCTCTCTCTCTCTCACTGTCTAACTCTGCCTGTCAAAAATAAATGCATTTTGAAAGTTATTGGCAAGGCTGGCACCTTGGCTCACTTGGTTAATCCTCTGCCTGCGATGCTGGCATCCCATATGGGTGCCGGATTCTGTCCCGGTTGCTCCTCTTCCAGGACAGCTCTCTGCTGTGGACCTGGAGGGCAGTGGAGGATGGCCCAAGTGCTTGGGCCCCTGCACCTGCATGGGACTTCCAGAAGAAGCACCTGGATCCTAGCTTTGGATCAGCATAGTCCCAGCCATTGCAGCCATCTGGGGAGTGAAACAATTCTCACTGTCTGTAACTCTACCTCTCAAATAAGTAAATAAAAATCTGAAAGAAAGAAAAAAAGAAAGAAAGAAAGAAAGAAAGAAAGAAAGAAAGAAAGAAAGAAAGAAACAAAGAAAGTTATTGGATTGGAGGGGCTGGCACTGTGGCGCAGCAGGGTAACCCCTTGGCCTGAAGCACTGGCATCCCATATGGGTGCTGGTTCGAGACCTGGCTGCTCCACTTCCAGTCCAGCTCTCTGCTATGGCCTGGGAAGGCAGTAGAAGATGGCCCAAGTGCTTGGGCCCATGCACCTGCATTGGAGGCCAAGAGGAGGCTCCTGGCTCCTGGCTTCGGATTGGCACAGTTCTGGCCATTATGGCCAATTGGGGAGTGAACCATTGGATGGAGGACTTTCCTCTCTCTCTCTCTCTCTCTCTCTCACTCTCTCTCTGCCTCTTCTTTCTCTGTGTAACTCTTTCAAATAAATAAATAAATTTTTTTTTAAAAAAAGAAAGTTATTGGCTTGGTAAAGTTATAAATACGTTTCTCCTAAATTTCCCACATGAACCCTCTGCGTTTCAAAGTTTGATGATATATGGGGCTGGTGCTGCGGCCTATCAGTGACAGGATCCCATATGGGCACTGAATCTAGTCCCGGGTGCTCCACTTCCGATCCAGCTATCTGCTATGGCACAAGTGGAAGATGGCCCAAGTTCTGCACCCGCGATGGAGACTAGGAGGAAGCTCCTGGCTCCTGGCTTCCGATCAGCACAGCTCTGGCTATTGCTGCCAGATGGATGCAAAATTTCACTCTTTTTCTCTTTTTTTTTTAAGATTTATTTATTTATTTGACAGAGATATGCAGATTGAGAAGGAGAGGCAGAGAGAGAGAGAGAGGTATTCCATCTGCTAGTTTAATCCCCAATTGGCCACAACAGCAATAGCCAGAGCTAAGCTGATCCAAGGCCAGGATGCAGGAGCTTCTTCCGGGTCTTTCACATGGATGCAGGGGCCCAAGGACTTGGGCCATCTTCTACTGCTTTCCCCGGCCATAGTGGAGAGCTGGATAGGAAGTGGAACAGCCAGGACTAGAACCGGTACCCATATAGGATGCTGGCACTGCAGGCAGCGGCTGTACCTGGATTGTTTTGTTGTTTCAGAAGACTAAAGTACAATGCAAGTAGCTGTAAAAACGAAGGAGCACTTCTGGTAATTTTGATACAAGCACCTTTATAGACTAGCCTTGGATGAGAGGACTAAAAAGGAAAAAAGTATTAGCATATTTATAATATTTGAGTGATGCTGAGGTTTTTTTTTATTACAATATGGCTAAGTACTTTTCATAGATGTGAGATCAAGTTTAAGGAAATATTCTAGAATAACACTTTTCATCTTTTAGAAATGTTACTTATTTTGGGACACTTACTGAATGATTAGTTGTACAGTAACTAACCCTGAGCATACAAAATTAGAAAATAGATTACCAATTTATATACTTACTAGCAATATTTTAGTAACGAAATGCCCTTAACTACTAAGAGCAATGAAGTAAAGCATTCAAAATATAAATCAGGTAGCAAAATATACCAAAGAATGATTATTTTTTCTTGATAAAACATAGTTTGTTAACTCAGAAATGTACAGAAAAGGAAAGGATCTTGGAGATCACCAAATGATTGTTGGCCAGCTGTGTTGGCTTTTACTGCAGTGTCCAGGCGTCACTATGAGAACAGGATGCATAAGCAGCAAGCTTGTTGGAGGCCAACCAGGTTCAAGACCCTTTAATTATAGATTATGCCTGTATGTACATTTTCATTAGCAACTGGGGAGGATTCTACTGCTTAAACAATGAGCAACTGACTGAAACCAAATATCTTCTCTTAGAGATGAATGACAACTGAGCTTTACTGTGAAGCACACTAATTTAGTTTTTACTCAATCGTTTATTATCTTTTCCCACATCCCAGTTACCCAATACAATGTCCATGGTTTTCAATCTATAAAAGCGTTGTTGTTTCTTTTAATAGATTTGGACAGATCAATCTGTTGAGTTTTAAACTATACAACACTAAGATGTGTATCTTTAGGAGCCAGAAGGAACCAAGGTTACATGTGTTTTTGCAATACACATTGATTTCATTTTCTCACTAATTAAACTGTTGCAAAGGAGGTACTTTCTTTCAGTTGCTTGGGTAATAATGCAGACTGGGAAAACCAATAGTGAACTGTATCATTCTTTTAAACAAATCTAGGAACAATGATATATGGGTTCACAAAAATCTATGAGGAGGGCCGGCGCCACGGCTCACTAGGCTAATCCTCCACCTGCAGCACTGGCACCCTGGGTTCGAGTCCTGATAGAGGTGCTGGATTCTGTCCTGGTTGCCCCTCTTCCAGACCAGCTCTCTGCTGTGGCCTGGGAGTGCAGTGGAGGATGGCCCAAGTCCTTGGGCCCTGCACCCCATGGGAGACCAGGAGAAAGCACTTGGCTCCTGGCTTCTGATCTGTGCATCACACCAGCCGTGGCGGCCATTTTGGGGGGTGAACCAATGGAAGGAAGACCTTTCTCTCTCTCTCTCTCTCTCTCTCTCTTTCTCTCTCTAACTCTGCCTGTTAAAAAAAATCAATGAGGAAAGAGAGAAAATGTACCTATTTTCAGATTAGGTGAGGACTGATGAGGGTAAAGCTGGGTCTTAGGAAAGAACTTTTCCCTAGAGAGACATTGGCTCTCAGTCGGGTGCACAGTGCAGCTGGCCACAAATTCAGCGTGGATGCAGTGCCCTGCAGGATCAGAAGGAATGTGGGAGAAGAAAGCAAACACTGCAGCCAAACCCTTGACAACCCAGGCAACAGAAGGAACTCCTGTGACAGGGTCAGTTTCTTTGGGATCAGGTGGCCTTCTTCATCCAATATGGCAGTGAATTAACAAATAAAGACAGTGGGAGGAAGAAGGGACCTGGAGCAGGATGTCCCATGTATTTAAATGTGCTCACCACACACCTCCCTCTTAGAAGCCTCTTTGTCCTTTTGTCTTTTTCTTCCTGTCCCCACCCTTGTCCCTCTTACCTGTATTTGCTTTCCCTTTCTTGTGACATTTCTGCCCAATTTCTCACTGCTCCCATTTGAAGTGGTGGTATTTCCTCTTGCCTCCTCTTGCACTTTTGTGTCCTATGTTGTGTATTGATTTAAATACCCATTGGCCGATGTTTATTACCATCCGTTCCCATCACACATGTTTAGAATCTCAGAGATTTCAGACATTCTAGGTCCCAGAACCTTGGAACAACAAGCTGAACACAACACAAGGAAAGCAGAATGGATAGACATGGATTGCTGGATGTTAGCTGGAGAATGTTCCTATTTAGAGCACAGTTGTTAATGCCTCCTTTGCTATTGTGAAAATGTGACTTTATGGTATCATCTTCAGCTGTTTATATTTTCCTCCGCCCTGAATTTTTGCAATCAAAAGGTTTGAAATATTGAAGCAGTGTGCTGTTAAAGAGAAATATGTTTGTGTATTCCTCATATCAAAAGTCTCTATCAGACAACTATTCCTCTGTCTTCCAGGGATGGATAAAAGACTGAAGTGATTTTCTCGTAAAAGCAATAATACAAAGCTGAACCCAATAAACTTCAATTCCTTATTTCAGTTCAATGACACACGAGCAAGGTGGTTAAGTGAGGCCAAAAAAAGATTCAGGAACTTTTCTGCTAAATAAAAATTATTTCCTCATTGACAAATTGGTGGGCATACCACAGTATCAGCTGTCACAATGGTATCATTAGCTTTCTTTTGGATATAAAAACTTTCTTTTGGAAACATTAGCTTTCTTTTGGAGTTGCAAGGCATAGAGAGATCACTGTGATTAGACTCAGTGTAAGATTTTTCCTATCTATAGAGACATTTCTTTTTTAGAGGCACTCAAGCCATTGGACAAGAAAATGTCAATTTTGTGATAGTGTCTTAAATTTCAGGATGTTGAGTTCCACTACTACATTAAAGGACCCAAGCAGATAAATACAGAGATTGGTAGTGACAAATGAGATGCTGCTATAACAAAAACTAATAATGTGGAAAACTTTAGAACCGGGTGAAGGGAGGGACTGGAAGAGTTTAAGATTCATGGCAGAAGAACTAGAGATTTATAGGAAGGAACTCTTGGTGGGAATGTGGGTGTTAAAGGCCATTCTCATAGGGTCTCACACAAAAATGAGCAACAAGTTATTGGAAAGAAAAAGGAATGTTATACAGTGGTGAAGTCCTTGACATCAATGAGTTCTCGTGATTTGTGGAAACTAGAACTTGGCAAAAGATGAAGTGTGGATGATCCTGTACCTGGCAGGTAGTCTGCCTGCCCTACCCGTACAGGAGGCTGAAAGGGCATGGCATACCATGCATCCCCAGAAGGACCCCACAACCTGAGTGCTGGCAGGCAGTGGGAGCCCCAGGAACTTTTCTCCCACCTCCGCTCTCTGTTGAAGGGCCCTGTAATTGCCAATCAGGTAAACAGCTCCCAGGTGTGGCACAGGCCCATTAGGCCCACCTGGAGAGCTATCCTAGCTATGAGGCCTTCAAGCTGATTGGAGAAGCATAGCGACACCAATATCAGCTTCATCCTATAGAATTAGTATTTCCCTGTATTAGTTACGCCCCCTCTGCCTGCCCCTTAGAAGGTGTGCTTGGTCGTTAATAAAGTGAACACGTTCACTGACACTTGTCTCCTGTGCTACTTGCTGAAGAACGCCGTCGCCCCACCATCGTGGCAGTGTGCGGGCCTCACAGATCGAGCCCACAATGAAGTTAGATATTAGATTGGGGATTTTTTTTATTATTAAAGATGATTACGATTTATAGGCCTTGCCTATATTCCCACTAAACTAGGGTCTTTTTACTTTTTATTTGTTGAACCCTTTATTTGGTAGAACATTAAGCACTTGACTGTAATAGAAATTAAAAATATGTTATCCTGAAGCCAGCATTATGAAATAACAGGTAAAGCCCCGTCTATGATGCAAGAAACCCCTATGGGCCCTGGTTTGAATGCCCCACTTCTGATGGAGTTCCCTGCTAATGTGCCTGAGTTGCAACAGAAAATGGCCTAATCTCTGGGCACCTGACTCATGTGGGAGACCTGCAAGAAGCTCCTGGATCCTGACTTTAGACTGGCCTGGCCATGACTGCTGCAGTAATTTGGGAAGTGAACAAGAACAGCAGCAGATGGAAGATTTCTCCCTCACTCTCTCTCTCTCCCTACCTTATCCTCCTCCTCCTCTTTGTAACTCTTCCAAAAAGATAACCATGAATCTTTAAATATATATATATATATACACACACATATGCATGATATCTGAAAAATGAAAGAAAGAGAGAAGAGGGAATGAAGGAATATATTATATTGTTGCAAATGTATCAATGCACTACATTGAGTTTATTAAAAATCAAGAAACTAAAAATAAACAAATACATAAAAATGTTTATTTTATTTTAGAAGCAGAGAGGGAGAGAGAGAGAAAGAGAGAGAGAGAGTCAGGAAAAGTGACAGAAAGAATGTATTCCTAATGACTTGTTAACTCTCAAAAGATGCTCACAACATCCAAGCCTGTGCAAAGTCAATGCCAGATGTCAGAAAATCAATCCCAGTAGCCCAGACTGGTGGCAGTAATCCAACTACTTGAGTCACCAAGCTGGAATCAGGAGCTGGGTATCAAACGCAGCTTTTCTGGTACAGGATGCAGACTTCTTAACTATTAGGCTAACTGTCCTCCCTGGAGGAAGATATTTCCAAGGAAAATAATTAAGATTTTCTTGAGTCCTCACTGCTTATGCAAAAAAGAGAGGAGACTTCAAAAAGTACTTTTTAGCAAAGGGGAAGGAGAACTTGGAGATTTGGAAAACCCGTAGGTAGGAATATAGCACAAAACAACAACAACAACAAAACAGTAACTCCTGTTCTGAAGACATGACTAAGGATGTGACTGAGCAATTCTTTGATAAAGATCGTGGGTGAGGTGCCCAGAAGCCTGTGCTGACAAATAAGAGCATTAGGATCCACCTTCTCTCATACCTCAACATCCAAACGCTTTCCTTCCCTGCGTTGCTATTGTTATCACTGCCTGCATTGTTTTTCCTTCTTGGAAGTATCCGGTGATCTCTCATACTTTTGTGGTGGTTAAAATATCATTTCTGTTATAAAGCTTGTGTTAACTGATAAGGATATATTAGTCAATATAGTAAATAATTCATTTGTTTTTCAAGCATATTTTATCCACTCTTTATGGGTTAGCACTAAGCTCTCATTTTTACCTTCAGCACTCACAATAACCCATCAAAGCATTTTATAGTAGTGAGAAAAGACACAGAGCTATTCAAACACAAAAGATGAGTGTGTGATTCATAATAATTGTAAGATAAAGTGTGTACTCTTTCTTTTTCTACTTGGAGAGACAAGTAAGGGAAGAAGAAAAATAAGGCTGACATTTCTAAGTTTCAGCCAAGACTTCTGACTGCTTTTGTGCAACCCATGGATTTTTATTCATGCAAAGCCAGACCCAAAAAGAATGTCAGATTTTCTGCACAATAAATCACAGGGAATGCAGTTTCAGGAAGGAAATAATGTGGGAGCGTGAAAACCTGAGTGCTTTGTTCTGGTGGGGTGGGGATGGGAGAAGGAAGAGGGCTACAGAAATACTACAGTCAGTGGCACTGGGAGGGCAAAGCAGGTGGAGGTGAGCAGTCCTCTTAGGAGTCAAGGAAGGATTTGCAGGAAGAGAGACCTGTGGAATTCAACCCTGAGCTGCTTGTGATGGTGTCATGTTAAGCACTTGAATGACTGAAAACTGGCTGTGGTGTTCAGTGAAGCCAGGGATTACAGCTTGTTTCTTTTTGGGGTCAGCTCAGGGCAGGAATTAAGGAACGAGGGTGTCTGTCTCTCAGGTTCAATGTGATACTGTCAAAGTGATGCAGGCAGTAGAGTTTATTGGAATCCGGACTTGGGAGTCAGAAGTGATCTTCGTGTGTAGAACCTCAAAGATTCAGCTGTTAGGGCCGATATGACCAAGCGCCACAGACAAGGGGGCTCAAAAAGTGCAGTGACCATCTCACTGAGCTGGAAGTCAGGGCAGCATGAGACATGGCCACGGTTGGTGTCTTCTGTCTTCGCTGGATGCTGAAACTGCCTTCCCTCCATGTCTTCTAATAATTGTGTCTTGGTGTGTGTGTGTGTGTGTGTGTGTGTGTATCCTGTCCTCCTCTTCCCCTGAAGGCAACAATCACACAGGATTAAGCCACCATTCAAATGACATGGATATTTAACTTAATTATCTCTCTAAAGATTCTATGTCCAGAACAGGGTACATTTTGCAGTCCTGCAGATTAAGATTTCAGTATATGAATTTAGAGGCACATTATTCAGCCCATAAAAGGAATGAAATCTTAGGATGGGTATTACCATACCTGTATGCTGTAAGGTAAGGATACTGAACTGTTGTTCAAAGCATCAAACGATTTAGTCTTGGCATTTATGTAAATTGGTGAAGCATGGAATGAAGTTAAATAGCCAACCTCAGACTCAGAGCTCTCTGGAGGCAAAGCTAAGATTAAAACCCAGGTCTCTGATTCTAAGGTCCTTAATGTTTCTTGAAATTTGAAAGGCAGAGTGACAGAAATAGAGAGATGGAGAAGGATCTTTCATCCTCTGGTTCACTCATCAAATGCCTGCAATAGCAAGGGCTATGCCAGACCCAAGGCAGCAGCCTAAAACTCCATCGGGATCTCCCATAAGAGCCATTGTCTACTGCATGGATACATTAACAAGAAATCTGACTGGAAACACAGAATAGCTGGGACTTGAATGAGCCACTCTGATAACAGCCACTGGTGTTCCAAGTAGCAACTTAACCCACTGTGTCACAATGGCCCAACCCATCAGCTCTCACTGTATCATTCTGCCTCTAGGTCCCACTCATGAACACCCATCAGAGGTATGCATTTCCAGTGTACCAGAGGGACACTTGAAAACGTTATTGAAACTAATATAACTTGGCTGGCACCGCAGCTCACTTGGCTAATCCTCCACCTGTGGCGCCGGTATCCTGGGTTCTAGTCCTGGTTGGGGTGCCGGATTCTGTCCCAGTTGCTCCTCTTCCAGTCCAGCTCTCTGCTGTGGCCTGGGAAAGCAGTAGAAGATGGCCAAAGTGCTTGGGCCCTGCATCCACATGGGAGACCAGGAGGAAGCACCTGGCTCCTGGTTTCGGATCAGTGCAGCGCGCCGGCCGTAGCTGCCATTTGGGGGGTTGAACCAACGGAAAGGAAGACCTTTCTCTCTGTTTCTCTCTCACTGTCTAAATCTACCTGTCAAAAAGAAACTAATATAACCTCCAGTTGTTAACCCAATCATTTTGAGTTAAGAACAAGTTGCAATGAGAAGCAATTTCATCATGAGTAACTTGTAGCATTTTGAATTTTGATCATATATAATTTGGGATTTTATAAAAAAGTAAGAAAAGGATCAGTCTCTTTGTAGATAGATGTCTTAAAGTGTTATCCATTGCTAAAAGCATGATATCATTTTGATTGTAAGCCATATGACAAATTTTCAAAATCATAAAGAAGAAATGGTCATGTTCTTTTCATTTGCAACAGTGATGTTTATTATTGGAGACACAATAACAAAACTTAGTCATGATAATATTAAGAGAGATAGCATGATTCCAAGTCATATTCATATCTCTACTTATTCTTTAGTGGCATTATAAAGTTCTGTGAAACTGCAAATAATAAAAAAAATATTAATACAAGCTTTAAAGAGGCAAATTCACTGCAACAAATTAATAGAAAATCGTTCCCCGTCCCCAAAGGAATTGAGTTGTCAAATAATAGCTGTCCTATAAGGTTATTGTAGTTTTGTTTCTGGTAAACTATAAGATTTGCAAACTTTAAAGAGATTCTGTGGTAAATTATGTTTGGGGAATAAATGAATAATGCTAAATGGATGTCTTCAGTTTTTAACTTATCAGAGGCCAAATGAACTACTTTAAATGTCTACAACAGAGCAATGCAGCATAATGCATTTTTTCAATATCTGTGATTGTGAAATTTCTGTGAGGGTCACATGTCAAGGAACTAATTTTTCAGAATATTCGTTCAGAAAATATTCTGAACACCTTAAGGAGTAGTATCAACCAATTTGTTTTAACAAGCATTTATTATGCATCTCCTAAATTCAACATATCAGGCTTTGTGTTTAAAGGTTTAATTTAAAAGTGGGGTGGAAGATATACATACCAGTATAAATCAGGTGAGCTAGGTATAGGAGTTCATTTTTGAATAGATTTATTTAACTCCTTTTTATAACACTATCCAGCAGCAATTCAGTGCAGTTAAACAAATGGGGTCTTCTATACACATAGCCAAGTGCACTGAAAATAATTGTTTTCAATGTTTATTCTCCATTAAGGAAGAATCATAATAGATGAAACTATTTACTGTATAGTTTTAACATTACATATACATCATTCTAATATATTTGCTTATTAAGATTAAAACAAAATAATAAAGCAGCTAAAATGCTTATCATTTACTGACTTATAGTTGCTTGCATTTATGAACAGAAAAATATTTTATATGTAAAATATGTATTTATATTAAATATTAAAATAAGTCATATGTAAATACACTTCTCTTTTTCCATTTTCCATGAACTTTTTGAAGTTCCCTTGTATGCTTTGTTACCCACTGGCAGAACTAGGTAAGATCCAGTCAATATTTTTATTAAATAGCTTCATTACTTCGGTGCGTTCTTTAGAAAGAGGATAGAGAGCAAACTGATGGTTGACTAGAGCCTGCTCATGCTACCTAGAATGATCTGTCAGCCTGGAATCACCACTTCACTTCTGTGCGTTTCTTGAGTCGTGTATACTGCTTGTAACAATCTTGTCTGACTGACAGCTATGAATTGCTGACGATATTAATGAGTATACTACCATTCAACTGCCTATGACCCCATGTTTAAGAGTCATTGGAAACACAGTCTTGCAGCTACTAATTTAGTGGTATATCCTGCCTTAAAATAGTCTTTAGTTGAAAAATCTGAAATATTCTCAAATGAGTATGATGTGGAAGGTAAGTCTTTTGTTCATACCATACCAAATACCAACAGCTGATATGCAATTTAGTATTAAGTGTCATCAGAAATTCTTGTTTATTATAGGTAACAATTCAGAGTTCACACAGCCAAATAAATTTGGAAATATAGCTATCATTCTGAAATTTTAAGCAAAATTCACTTTGTCTAAATTCACAGTTATTTTGAGAAAATACATTTGATGTCTGAATTACTCAAATAAAAGTTTATAAGTTTACATTTACTGTGAGAATGTAGATATGTTTTGAGGCTCATTGCAAAGATTACTTTCTCTCTCACACACACATACACACACAAACACACACAAACACAGACATTCTATTGCCTGAATCAGTTTTCAACAATTTTATTATTGAAAATAACTGTTGGCATTGAGCCACTCTAATATATATTTGAATGAAGCTCATAAGAAATAAGGATTTGGATCATATTCCTATGGGAGATATAAAGAGAACAGTAGAATGACAGCATACTTGTACTTAGCAGAGTGGATAAAAATGTGCATAAATTTACAACAAAACTATTTTCAGTTTGCACTGTAATATTTTCTCAGATTATTTACTTTTATTGCACTATTTATTACACTTACAATAGAGTTCTGTGACCAAGACGAGGTAATGGACAATGTCTGAGGAAATGGATAATGAGGATGAAGGTAACACACAGGTGCTCTCATGCAGTTGAACCATTTATTAAGTTTATTGGCTTTTTTATTGCACATGCCCATACAAAAGCTACATTGAAATGAGGGAAAAGTTCTGGTGCAAGCCAAAAGCAAAGAAGTTTAATGTTAAGGATGCACTTTTATTTTTGACTTGCCCCACTGCAGAGTAAATATAGACATAAAAGACAGAATTTTTGTTCTTTCAAAATGAAAGAGAGTATCTGGAAATTGATTGAAATGACTGTTCCAAAAGATGAATTGTGTTTTTGAGCTATGCTCAACCAGGCTGGAGCAGATTTCATTTAAAAATAAGTAATTTTGTATACTTGAGTTTAATGTTTGGGACAGACGACTAGGAGCAGCATTTTATTTATTTATTTTATTAATTTAAAAGGAAGCGTCAGGAATAATGCTCTAAACCTGCCTCTGTTCTACATCTGCATTCTGCAATGCGCTACAAATGCTGAAATGTCAGAAAAGATTTTGAATGGCAGGGTCAAGATGGCCTTGGGCAAAATACTGAACAGAGGTGGAGATCTTTGTCCTCTCTAGGAAATCCCATTAACCCCACCTTTCCTACCTTCAAGAAACTGTCTTACCTCAACCCCAGGCATTTTCTGGATTCCAGGCAAGTCAAAGCCTTAGAAGTTCATTTACTAAAAATTCAACTTGAACCTTTAAGTGGCAGGCGGGTACCCAAATCTCAACTCTTCCTCACTCAAGGAACTTTCGTGACTGCCCAGTTTAATTATTTACCTGAATATTGAACCCTTTGCTTGAATCAAAATAAGTAACAACTAGATCTGAAAATGAGCCACTTCTTGGTTCAGAATCAAAATAGTCTGTATTGATACATGCCTTTAATGAGATGTTTTGCAATTTGTTTCTGATCTACTTTTTTTTTTTATAACAATCTATTGTAACATCAACACTAATTAGTGTATATGAAACATACAGACTTTCATCTTGACGATGAACTGTGTTTATATGAAATACCTTTCGATAACATCTATAGCTTATTCTGAACCTTAGGGAACCAGCTCACCAATATCCCAATATCCATAAAGCAACAACTTTAACTTTCTATTCAATTTCTTTTTTTAAAAACTATATAACTGTCACAAAAATTGTACACATTTGTAGGATACTTTGTAGTAAGTCAGCATGTGTTTATAGCATATAAAGTCAAATTATGGAAAATTTATTTTGTCAAGTATTTTTTCTTTCTTCAGCTTTTATCAAAGATACACAGTTCATTGTCACTATCTAGAATTGCGCTCCATCTCATATCAACTTCTTTCCCTTTGTCTAAATACTTTCTAAGCATTCCCTCAGGGATAGTAAATGTACTTTTTCTCATTTTTTATAATTTTCACTTTTGTTCTGTATTATTTTATTTTCTTTGCTTTCTTTTTCAAAATTTTTTTATGGGGGCTGGCGCCGTGGTGCACTAGGTTAATCCTCCGCCTGCTGCACCAGCATCCCATATGGGCTCTGGGTTCTAATCCCTGTTGCTCCTCTTCCAGTCCAGCTCTCTGCTGTGGCCTGGGAGTGCAGTAGAAGATGGCCCAAGTGCTTGGGCCCTGCGCCCGTATGGGAGACCAGGAAGAAGCACCTGGCTCCTGGCTTCAGATCGGCGTAGCTCCAGCCATTGCGGTCATTTGGGGAGTGAACCAACAGAAGGAAGACCTTTCTCTCTCTCTCTCTCTCACTGTAACTCTACTTGTCAAATAAATAAATAAATAAATCTTTATAAAAATAAAATTTTTATTAATATAAGGAGAACAGTTTGATGTACTTCACAAATACAAATCTAAGATAACTATACTTCCCTTCCTATCTCTTTCCCTCATTCCTCTCTCATTGCTTTTTTCCTTGTTGTTTTTTCTTTAATTTTTGCAATAACCTACTTTCAATTTAGTTTATAATCACAGGCTTAATGCACCACTAACCATAAAGTAAGAGGTAGAAAGACCACTATAGCAAGGGATGTAGACAAGGGCTATAAATAATAGTCAAATCATAAGATGTCAGTTCATTCTTATTTTTTTTTTTTTGTATTCTATACTAACTAACACATATCAGAGGTAGCACATGGTATTTTTCTTTCAGGGACTTGCTTATTTCACTAAGCATAATGGTGTCCAATTGCATCCATTTTGTTGCAAAGACAGGATTTGATTTTTATGGCTGAGTGCATTTCATCATGTATATTTTCTTTACCCCGTCATTAGTTGATGGATATCTGGGTTGATTCCATGTCTTAGCTATTATGAATTAAGCTGCTATATACATATAGAAACAAATAACTGCTTTCTTAATTTTTAGTGTACAAAGAGTGGAAACTCAGCTGTTTGTTGATGTATCTACATGGATGGCTGACTGAAGTTGGCATTCCAGCTTTCAGACATGAGGTTCCTTTGAAGTCAATGCAAGGCAAACAATTTAAATTTATGTTTGCAATCACTTTTTTCAATTTTTCATAGTAAATAGAAAATGAAAAGTCTAACATGCAGGGATTTTTGCCACTTGTGGAGTGACTTCATGGTGGTTTTCTAATTGAAGTTTGAAATCTAGTACTCTCAATAGGTGAGGACCAGTTCACAGGTTTATAGAGGTTTGTTAAAATAAATCCCATTGTTCCCTGGCCTACTGGGTATCTTAACAGTCCATCATTCATCGCAGATCTGGATGGTTAGGAGAGTTATGGTGAACCACGTCACTTTGTTCTGATACATCCTAGGTTGAGCTGCCTTATGATAGAAAGAAAATTAGTTGCAAAATAGTTAAATGGAAAAAAGCACCAAATTATAGAATCTGAAATGCTTTATAACATTTGTTTTCTTAATTTCTGTAAAACTGCATTATAAATTCTTTAAAAATGCAGAATGCAGTTGAAAACTTCATCATCTTCACCTGCTATTCTACACCCAGTGAAAGTGCACTGAATATCACCCCATGTGTTTAAGAACAAATGGATTGATCTATCAATTTATACAAAAATTTTGTTTTATAAAATTGGAAAATAGTCCATTCTATCTTTAATCTATTTTAGTTTATCTGCATACTTTACAGATTTGAACACATGATTAAACATGCATCAAGGAGTTTTCCAATGCCTGCACAGTATTCGATATAGTGAATCCAGAAGCCCTGGTCAATGACTAAAACAAGCTGGTCACCTCTTTCAGTAAGGCCTTGGCAGATAAGACTGGTTCACAGAAAGCAGCAATTACAACCCGGTTGATGATAAGCAGCATTCAATTTAAACTTTAGTTAAGCAACAGATTAAAGCACAAAGAAAATCTCCATTACTCTCATTAATAGACCTGCGACAGAATTCTACCTGTAATGCTATGTGAATCAAAATCTTGTTTCCCGATTATTCAAACACTAACATGGGCTCTTGCTGTGAAGGGTCTTTGCACATGGTATTAGGAATGCTCATTGTCCCGAGCGTGGGCCTTATCCCAGGTTTTCTAGGTGGAGCCAGTACAATCCCACGAGACCTTGAAAGTGCAAGAGTCAGTCAGACAGAGGTAGGGAAGGAGAGATGAGGCAGAAAGAGGAATGTTAAGTTGGAGAGGGACTCAATTCAAAATTGTTGGAAAGACCAAGGGACCCATGTGCTAAGCAATTCCAGGATTGCTAGAAGCTACACAGATCTCTGCCTGGTCAAGGGGATGAGGACCTCGGTTTGTTCACAGGAAACTAAATTCCATCAACAGCTAGAATGGCATGAAAGCAAAAAAGGAACACAGTGCTGTGAACCCCTGATGTTTCAGTGACCCCCGTGTTCAACCCAGAGCAGAGAGAGAGCTGAGCCTTCTTGCCCAGACTGTGGATGACAGGAAGGTCTGAAAAACAAACAAGCAAGCAAATAAATACAGGTGCTCAGGGGCCGGCGCTTTGGTGCAGCGGCTTAATGCCCTGGCTTGAAGCGCCGGCATCCCATATGCGCACCAGTTCAAGATCCGACTGCTCCACTTCCAATCCAGCTCTCTGTTATGGCCTAGGAAAGCAATGGAAGATGGCCCAGGTCCTTGGGCCCCTACACCCACTTGGGAGACCCAGAGGAAGCTCCTGGCTCCTGGCTTCGGATCGGCGTAGCTCCAGCCATTGCGGTCATTTGGGGAGTGAACCAACGGATGGAAGACCCCTTCTCTCTGCCTCTCCTCTCTGTGTAACTCTGACATTCAAATAAATAAATTTAAAATAAAATAAAATAAAAACACTAGGTGCTCTTTTAAGACATTAACATGCAGTATTTCTAACCATGGCAATAGAAAACACATACAAAAATGCTTTAAAAACATTTGCCAATTATTATGTTTTGAAATTTGTCAAACATTTTAGAAATTGCTTTCTGCTTTTTATATAAATACCAGCAGAAGAACTACCCATATTATTCCTCTTGGGACATAAAACTTAAAATGTCTCCTACCTGGTTCTTTATGGAAAAGGATGAGCAACTCTGCCCTAAAATTTTATTTTTTCAACACTGTGTGTAATACCTCTGTTATTCTTAAAAAGTGAAGTCCCAGTTTCACATGTCTCACTCCAGTTTACTGCATTTGGATTTCATTCTTCAAGTTTCACAAAGTCGTGTGGTGTTTCAGGGACACACAGACTTATAAAATAGTCTATTTTGGGGGGACCTCGTTGCTATTTATGTGAAAAATTTAGGCTTATCAAGGTTATTAATGTGAGATGTGTTATTGGCTTAAATTTAACTTCATTGTTGAATTGGATCCATGAATAATGGATTACATTAACACCAATGACACCTTTCTTAGTTTTATAATTATCTCAGATCAGTTTATTATGGATACTATATAGTGCCTAGTAACAATGATTTACGATCTATCTCTATATTTATAGATAGATATTTTAGATAAGCATTATTCTACCTGAAAATAGTATAAGACAGAACAACTCATAAGACACATGACTGAATATTTTTATTTAAAACAGTTTTGAGAAGGTAGAAAAATAAAAGAGTTAAAATAAAAAATATGTAGCTACAATACAAACAAAATTGCAAAGCAAATAATAAGTTTAATAATTTTAATTTTAATTTGGTTAGACAATCATAAAAGCATCAAATGATATGAAATTGAAGCTAATGTTAAAGTTAAGTACTTTTAGTTTTTCAAGGATCTACATCAGATCATTTAATTGATGTTTTTCTTGCTTTCAAAGAAAAAAAAAAGTAACAACAATGAGAAACTCTTAGTTTATTTACTAAGTTACCAAACACATAATCCCTTAAGTGTATAGGTAGAAATATTTAATGTTGGCAATGTACTAATGCAGCAATCATCACATTCATGCACTTAAGATAACAAAATATTCACTATTTGGAGAATGGTATTGTAATTCATATCAAGAACCACAAAAATTCTCCAAATAAAATGATGGTTATTTTATCTTCTCTGTTTCCACACATTATTTTGTAGATAAACACATAAAACAAAAATTAGGTAATCAGAAAATATTGACCTCAGCATTGTCCACAATTATAACTTCAGCCCAGGCTGAAGGCCGGGCTGTCACTCATGCATTGTTAGTCTAGCAGAATTTTGTGTGAGAAAATCATCTAAATAAAATTATCTGTAGATCCACAATAAATCTGAAGGATTATCAAGACAGTATAGCTTCAATAGGCTATATTATTATAATTTCACTTCTCAAATTTTTAGTAACTTCCTCAACAGTGTCACTGTACTCCATTAATTTCTTCTTAAATATGACACATTGTAACTTTTTGATACAAAAACGTTTTTTGGGCTCAGTATATGTCAATAGTAAAGAAAAATTGGGAATGGTTATGGGAAATAATATGTTTTACTACTACCTATACTAAACTTTACCTTTTTTAATATCTATAATAGGAATGTTATTTTATGTATGTTAGTATTTTATTTTGTAGTTTTTCATTGCTGTAAAATGTAAAATGTAAAATTAATTTTATTTTCTAACTCATGATATGATAATTATACAAAGTGTGTGTTTCATGACTATAGGAAATTTGATGAATAAAAATTCACCGAATTCTTCAGTATTTGAGTTAACATTATAAATGATGTCAATTATAATAAAATCTTATCTCTATTATACTATTTTGTGTTATGATTCCAAATTTTTGCAAACACCTTGTAAAGATTCCTAAACTTGTCTAACAAAGCTTCACAACTTTAATATTCTATCTTAAATTTTACCCCATTTATTTAATCAGCTGAAATTCTTAAATGTTGTGTTTGTTCATAAAATTAACAGTTTTCACAATGAACACTAATTGCCAAAAAATTTTAAACTTGCAAAAAAAATTATACATCTAGAACACTATTAACAGAAAGACTTTCTTTTTTTTCTTTTTCTTTTTTTTTTTTTGACAGGCAGAGTGGACAGTGAGAGAGAGACAGAGAGAAAGGTCTTCCTTTGCCATTGGTTCAACCTCCAACGGCTGCCGCAACTTTCTACATGTAAAGCCCATTGTGAGTTATTCACACCAAGTCGGTGAAACATTTCCCTACATTTCTGTGACTGTTCAGTTACTAACTTTAAACCTACATGAGTTTCTTGGTCTCATTGGTGATATTGATAGCTTCACTGTGGGGAGCAACTCGGACTAGACTAAGTTACTGGAATTAAGACTTATTCTATGCATCTGCTCTCCCACAATATGGCGCTGAGAGAGGAGTAAACAACTTCTACACAGCTGCCTCCAGTTCGACCAACAACCTGCAGGAGCTGATCCTGCTCCTGATTGGAGGAGAGCAGCGTGCTCGGCGTGTGGGTAGCAGAGTTGGGATTGGTGGAAGAGGACTATAAAGGAGGAGAGAGACAACATGCACCAGGAACATCTAAGGGGAACATCCGGATAACATCTGAGCAGCCCCCGAGAGAGCCGGCCGGCGGTGTGCCGCTCCCCCGCGGAAGTGGGGAAAGTGGCAGGGGGAACCGCCCTTCCACAGAGGTGGAAGGGTCAGTAGCCAACCCGGGAAGAACCAGCAGCAAACTCGGGAAGGGCCGAGCAGACAAAAGAACAGTGCAGGGTCCTGTGTCGTTCCTCCGCGAAGAGGGGGAGCGACACTTCACTAGTTAGGATGTTAGCCACTTGGCTAATTGGCTTGTAAGGTGGAAGTGTGCAGAGAGGCAGGCTAGGAGAAGACTGATTGTCTGAAACAGAGCATGGAATTCCTAGCACTTTCTGGGCAACGTGACCACTCCTGACTGCTTTAAGCAAAAATGAAGTTAACTCCTAGGATCAGAGATGGGGACAATCCCAAAAAGTGATTAAGAACCAAGATAACTCCAGAGGCCAAGCCACAGCAATCCCAGTGATTGTCCCATACTAGGGATTGTCCTTTTCTATGAGAAAGGCAGGCCTTGATGAATGACAAACATCTCACTCTGAATAACTAGATTAATATGCTAAGGCCAAACACGTAGGAATTGATAAGGTATCAGGATGAGAGTGAGGCTTTCGGATCCAGGCCTTCAACTCCTAGAGTTGTCTAGAGCTGTACTTAGAAAAATTCATATAATGGAGAAAGCAGATTCCCCACCAGTTTTTTGGGAAAGTATTGCATGGAATTGGAACCAGTAATATATAACCCATTCCCTTGCTCTTGTTTCATTTTGTTTTACATCTGTTGGGGGTAGGCCATTCAAAAAGAAAAAAAAAATAATTCCCATTGTGATGACATTAACAGTGTAGTGTGGACAAAATTATCAACAATGCATAT
The DNA here is from genome assembly GCF_051225735.1 of Oryctolagus cuniculus. Classification (NCBI taxonomy): domain Eukaryota; kingdom Metazoa; phylum Chordata; class Mammalia; order Lagomorpha; family Leporidae; genus Oryctolagus; species Oryctolagus cuniculus. The sequence goes on along the minus strand of NC_142875.1, from coordinate 7,763,767 downwards.
ATTATAATAACTCATACAGATAAATGATTATGAAAAACAAGGTAGACTAGGAAGATAAAAGCAATGGGACACAAAGTCATAGGTGTCCATGAAAGTGGGTGTCAAGAAGTCCTCACTGAAGTGCCAACTTCTGAGTGAAGAAATTGATGAAAGAGGGAAGCAATTCAATCAAGATTCAGCTGGAGGAAGGACATTCTAGGCAGAGGAAGCCATAGGAACAGATTCCAGAACCTGGATGGTGCTTCATGTGATGGACAAATGACAAGGAGCCAGCATGACTAAGCAGACGGAGAAGTGACTGTAGATGGGTTAGAAAATTGCATGGATGAGGAGGTAGAGGCCATGGGAAAACTTCAGATTATATTCTAAAAGCAGTGAGAAACAAATATTTTAAGCTGGAGAAAATAAGATCCAGTTTTCTAAGAACTGGATGTCATAGATTTGATACATTCAACTTCAGAAATACCACCCATGTCAAAAACCCAGTAGGGGTATGTGTTGTGGCACAGCTGGTTGAGCCATGCTTGTGAGGCCTGCCATAACCTGCGAGGCAGAGGGGGCTGATTGAATTGCTTGGGCCCCCGTGACCCACATGGGAGACCTAGATAAAGTTCCTGGATTCTGACCTTGACATCTGTGATCATTCAATTAATTAATATAGGCCTGTATTAAGCAAAATAATGAAATATCTGTATCTCCAGAAGAAATATCGCAAGGCATTGGAGTCGACAAAAACTTCTTGGATGAGACCCCAGAAGCAAACACAAAAAAGCCAAAATGGACAACTGGGAGTACATCAGGCTAGAAGCTTAGCACAAGAAAGGAAACAATCAGCAAAACGAAGAGGTAAACAAGAGATGGGAGAATATCTCTGTAAACTACCATCTGATAAAGGATCTCCCTGACTAGTCATCAGGACTAGTCTGATGGCTAGACTAGAACCACAATAGAACCAACCTAGATGTCAACCAACTGAAGACTGGATAAAGAAAATTATGTATGTATGCATGATGTATTATTATTCTTCCATAACAACGAATGGAATCCCAAGATTTGTAACAAAATCTAACAAAAATAACATTGTGTTATTTATGTCTTGGTTTCATTTACAGTTTGAAACCAAGACATAAATAACACAATTCTCAGTGAGGAAGAGGGTGACTAGGAAGATGGAGGCAGGTACAACAAAGCCCTTTGTAATATTTGGGCATATTCTATTTCTGTTTTTTCTTTTTAAGAATGATTTATGTATTTGAGAGTCAGAGTTACAGAGAGAGAGAGAGAGAGAGACAGACAGACAGACAGACAGACAGACAAAGGGATGTTCCATATGCTGGTTCACTCCCCAGATGGCCGTTTCCCATGTTGGATCATTCTCTCCTTTTTAATCTTATCAGTTAGTATTAGCACACTTGTCTTGTTTATGTGATCCCTTTGACACTTAATCCTATCATTATGATCAATTGTGAACTTAAACTGATCCCTTTGACTAGTGAGATGGCATTGGTACATGCCACCTTGATGGGATTGAATTGGAATCCCCTGGCACATTTCTAACTCTACCATTTGGGGCAAGTCCGATTGAGCATGTCTCAAATTATATGTCTCCTCCCTCTCACATTCTCACTCTTATATTTAACAGAGATCACTTTTCTGTTAAATTTAAACGCCTAAGAATAAATGTGTGTTGATTACAGAGTTCAACCAATAGTATTAACTAGAACAAAAATATCCTAAAAGGGATAAAGTATTAAGTTGTACATCAACAGTCAGGACAAGGGCCGATCAAGAAACAATTTTTTTTCAATTTGAAACAAATTCTTGGTAGACATATGGAAGACTCTCCAGGGTCACCTTCGGTTACATGACAATGATGTACTTGTCATGTCCCTGAGCAGAAGAGAGCAGGAAGCTTTGATTTAAGCAGACAGAACCTGACACATTTAAACTTTATATTTTCCTTGCAAGCGCTTCAGTCTGTATTTTCTCCCTTTAAGATCAGTGAAGCAATCATGTCTGTGAAGGTGTTCACCTAAGCGCTATTTGGTTTTAAAGCTTCCAAAGTGTACAAAAATAGTTAACAGCATTACTGAGCACACAAAAATTCTAATTAACAAAATCATGAATATGGAATTAAATCTAGGTCATTTAGTTGCTCTAATTGAATATGTTTGTAACATCACATGCTATTTACAATTGTTTATTATCTGTGTATGTAGAGTGACGAATATTCACTAGGAGCTCTTGTGCCATATTTCAGTGCTGTTGAAGAATTGTTATATTTCTTTTTCTTTCCTTTGGGTGTAAATAATTTAGGTTAATTTAATATAAATAATTTAGGTCATTAATTCAATATAAATAATTTAGGTCATTAATTTAATGTAAATAATTTAGGTCATTAATTTAATGTAAATAAATTTTATTTAATTTTCAGTGACTCCTGCTTCAGCATCAGCCCTGTGTTTTCTTCTACTGAGTGAAAATCACCAATAGGTATCTGTTCGTATTCTGCCAAATTCCTGATGTTGTTTACCCAAATTTTTTTTGATACCTGCTCTAGTTGCCTCCCCTGTGTAATTTTTCATCACCCTCCCTCTTTTATTTTCCCTCATCTCTCAGCTGATTTGGTCTCCTGGGCCAGTCAGCAGCTCCTCATTTCAAAATCCTCTAAAATCGCACACCTATGGATTTTAGTAACATTTCCAGAGGGATGAATGCCCAGGTCATATCCATAAAACCTAACATTTTAACAGCTCTAAAAATTATCAGAAGTTAGTGCCTTGTCTATTTCATTTTTAGCTTTGCTAGGATTCTTGACCAGGGATACATCACCTGAGGTGTTAGAAGTCAACATTACAAAGAGAATGGACCACAGGCCAACGACTGCTGAAAGTGCATCAGTTCCGAAGAAGCACAGGAGCCACAATATTTAGGCTGGGGCTCTGACCCCGCACTGCCAATCATCTCAGAGGGCACAGTAAGGACACGGTGGATCCCCTGGTACAGCAGCTTGCTGATGCACTGGGCCACTGAACCGCCAAGGCTACCAGTTTCATTCAGACTCTTGCATTAGTCATGAAATTGTATGCTCATTAAACCATGACTCCAGAAACTGCAGTCAGCGGAATGCATTTCCCAAATGCAATCCTGGGCCACATGTCAATATTTTGGTCAATGACAAGCTGTATGTATGACAGTGGTCCCATCAGATTACAATGGAGCCGAAACACTCTTATGTCATGAGGTCATGGTATGAGTTTGTGGTGATACTGGTGTAAACCAATTTAGGGTGCTGCTATTCATGTAAACAAAACATATTGTACAATCACATATAGTAAACAATATTGATAATGATACAATTAAAAATACTGGTTTGTGTTTTTAATGTACTATCTTTTAAACACTATTTTAGAGTGTTCTTCCTCGACTCATAAAAGTAGTTTCCGTAAAAAGTTGTCCATGTTATGCTATCAGAAGCCTCACCCATGTTTACATTCATCTCTTGATTGCATAATTTTCCTTTGGGCTTGGTTTAAATTCAGGCTATTCTGTATGGCCCTAGGAGAAATAGGCTGCATGGTACATACATAGCCTAGGAGCTAATAGGCTAGCTGGTATACTCTGGTGTTAGCAGAAAAGTAAATCTCACATTAACCAAGCTCTTGTCAGAATATATCAGCCATACTCCTCTTCCCTAATGTAAACAGTGTATACAAGAAGACTGTAATTTCTGAGACTCACAAACAGTTACATTCAAACTCTTCCCCAACCCAGAGACATACAAATACACATTTGCACAGTTTATGGTTGAAAGGAAGATATAGATGCAGGAGGAATCAAGCAAGGCTCTATTACCAGTGTAACAATGCAAAAGGCAGCATTCATCCTTGAGTAACGCCTGAGCGTGTTCCTGCTCCTCATCATGACATACTTGAGCATAGTTCTGGATCATGCATCAGTGCTTGTCTGGGCAGTGAAGCATACATTCTGTAATACTACCATAAGCCTTGGCTTCTCTGTATCCCTAATTGAGGTTTGGAACTCAGGCAAATTTTTTAACTTTGTCCAGTTGAATGTGTTTGCTGCTATTCAACCATTAGTCTACTAAATATTCAGTTTCAGCTTGGAGTTTTATTAATGTATGCTTATTAACACCTATGATAACTTCATAAATAACACTCATACATTGAAAAAATTCAACCTTAGACTATAAGAAATGACTAACTGTTGGAAATGGAAAACAAATTTCACTGTTTTAGCCAACAGATTCTTTTCAGTACACAGTAACAGTAAGCCTCAGCTTAAAGGCAAATTTTAAAATGAGCATTATATTTTATCTGTACAATTTTTTCTTTGAAAGTCATTTTTCATTAGCTTAAACAGAAATAAAACCCTTCTCTGGGAGACAGCCTTGTGGCATAGTGGGTAGAGCTGCCATCTGTGATGCCAGAATTCACATATGGGTGCTGGTTCATGTTCTAGCTGCTCCTCTTCTGATTCAGCTCCCTACTGATGGACTGGGGAAAGCAGCCTCTGCACCACATGGATGCCTGGAAGAAGCTCTTGGCTCCTGGCTTCAGCCTGGTTCAGCCCAGGCCGTTGCAGACATTTGGGGAGTGAACCAATGAAGGGAATGGTCTTTCTCTCTCCCTCTCTCTCTTTCTCTCTCCCTCTCTCTCTTTGTCTTTCTCTTTCCACCTGGAACTCTGTCTTTCAAATAAATAAATAAATCTCATCAAAAAAATAAAACCCTTTTCTGAATTGTATATTTACAGATAGTTTTCTACATTATGTTTGATTAATTAATTCAGTTTCCATTAGAACCATGAGGGATAGATCCTGTCAAAAATTTCTGGAAATCTAAAAGCTTTTGATCCAGATTAATCATATGCATTCAATTATATTTCTTATAAAACAGTTAAAATGTTTACTGAGGGGCCGGCTCCGTGGCTCACTTGGTTAATCTTCTGCCTGCGGCACTGGCATCCCATATGGGCGCCGGGTTCTAGTCCTGGTTGCTCCTCTTCCAGTCCAGCTCTCTGCTGTGGTCCAGGAAGGCCATGAGGATGGCCCAAATGTTGGGCCCCTGCACCCACATGGGAGACCAGGAGGAGGAACCTGGCTCCTGGCTTCAGATCAGCGTAGCTCCGGCCATTGAGGTCATTTGGGGAGTGAATCAAGGGAAGAAAGACCTTTCTCTCTGTCTCTTTCTCTCACTGTCTAACTCTATCTGTCAAAAAAAAAAAATGTTTACTGACAAATTAAAGATGGGTCACCATTTTTACTCATGTCTAGCACTTATTTTAATAACTGCATCTAAAAAAATACAGAGCATCTCCAAATTTTTTTAAAAAAATCATAAATAATATAATAAATAACTTCAGATGGCAAATGTGCTCTCTTTTCCCACACAGGTGGTCAGTAGGTGTTGCAGGGTTGGGGGGTGGAGGTCTGGAACAACGTCCCTTGCAGGAGACCAACAAACAGGGCACATGCCCGAGGACGAATGAGAGGACCAGCACTGTGGGACATCTGGTCTCCAACTTGCTTCCCTTACAGGGACGCAGTACCACAACTCTCCAAGCCACGGCCAAGTTGCAGCGAAGGAACCATGGAGATCATCAGGTGCACAGATGATAAAACAATGGGCTTCAGAGTTAAGGCTGGAGGAATGAGCTTCCTGCTATCACTTCTCTGGAGAAGGAAACCATCATGGATACTTGCACCAACTGAGATAAAAACATAGAATCACCCAAATCTCAAGCTATGATGTGGGCAAACAAGGAGAATCACATTCATTATACGTTTCTCAGTCTATAATAAGTACACTATTAGGAGTGAAGGGAGGAATTTTATAAAACATTTCCGAAAAGATCTTGGCCAGAGAGATAGATCTTGCAGTCATTCAACTTATAGACAGTAAACAGAAACACAGAAGGTTTTGAAATTCCTGAAGACTGTAATTTGATAAGAGGCTCTAGAGGAGAAACATGAAGAATATCATCATTCAAGACGCAGAGAGGAGAACGACATATAAACAATCAGTGACAGGAGGAGAAATCCCAGGAAAGAACCAGGAATATAAAACTCAACAAAGAGGAAGCCAAAAATATCAACAGCTGAGAGAAGTATAATTATTAGTGAAAGCTGTGTTGAAATTGGCTTTAAAAGAAGTTATGGTAGTCTTAAAAAAAGGTTTAATGGGAATGGTGCAATTAGAATCCTAAAAATGCAACAAATTAAGTGTTATTTGGAAGGTATGGAAACAGACGATTAGTGTAGACTACATGTTTGGAATATCTGACTGTAAGGAGTAAGAAAGAGCATAGAAAGCAGGAGGGCTGGCACCGTGGCTCACTAGGCTAATCCTCCGCCTTGCGACGCCAGCACACCGGGTTCTAGTCCCGGTTGGGGCGCCGGATTCTGCCCCGGTTGCCCCTCTTCCAGGACAGCTCTCTGCTATGGCCCGGGAGTGCAGTGGAGGATGGTCCAAGTGCTTGGGCCCTGCACCCCATGGGAGACCAGGAGAAGCACCTGGCTCCTGCCTTCGGATCAGTGCGGTGCGCCAGCCACGGCGGCCATTGGAGGGTGAACCAACGGCAAAGGAAGACCTTTCTCTCTGTCTCTCTCTCTCTCACTGTCCACTTTGCCTGTTAAAAAAAAAAAAAAAAAAAGCAGCAGGAGGGAGCTTTAGGATCTTATCAGATGTGTGTGTGTGTGTGTGTGTGTTGTGTATGTGTGTTTGGTTCTAATAGTAATGACTTTATTTATCATGTGAATGGGGGCAGAATATAAGAAAAACAGATTTCAGTGACATAAGCTAGACATATAAGAGATAAATTATAGGGAAAGGACCATCAACAAGGTAAGATGAAATAATATCTGGAACACCAATTAGGAGCTGATTTTGACACAGGCATGTGCACATTTCTATCCCTCCTTAGACAAGAAAAAAGCAGAAAGTGAACATTTGGGTGCAGGGATAGCTATTTTTTAATGAAAAGAATAGGAGTGTCTCTCTTTAGAGATGATGCCAGAATTTTTCAGAGCTGGCTGTATAAACATATACAGCAAAGTGTTCTTGATAAGACAGGCAGATACTTCTCCATTGAGACATGAGATCCCTATTCCTTTTCCTTGAAAGTAAGGAAGTTGTTATAATAGAAGTGAAATTCTGTGATGTAAGAGGCTAGGTCATAAAAGGCAATGTTCTCTCTCTCTCTCTCCTCTCTTCTTCTCTCTTCTCTCCTCTTCTCTCTTCTCTCTTCTCTCTCTCTTCTCTCTCCTTTCTTTGTACATACACTTTTGGAGATCTAAGATTCTTAGTAAAATTCAATTCCTGAGAAGCCACAACATGGCGCAGATATCCAAGTCTTCCAAGACCAGGTGCCTGATATTTGAGTAAACCTTCAGATAATTCCATTCATCAGCCTCCAATCCCACATAACCTAATATAGAATGGAATAAAAAATCTCCCCATCAAATCCTCTCCTAACTATAGATTCATGAGCAAAATAAATATTGTTTTAAGCCACTCAGTTTTGAAATGGTTTATTATACAGTGTAATTTACTGAGACATTTGGCAGAAGTAGGTAAAATGATCTTTGATGGGATAAAAGATTGTTCTTGATACTTTCTCTGGGAAGCAGATGCTGAGAGCAGAGTTAGGAATACAAGATTCACTCAGGTGTAACACCTGGGGAAGAAAATGAAAAGGAGCAAGATTGAAAAGAATAGTCAACAAATCAACAGGGTGTGCAGTAGAACTGACAAAATATGACATAGCAGAGAGTTCTCTGATGCAGAAAGAAGAGTTACATTAGATAGAAATAGCCTGAATCTTATTCTATCACCTTGCTCAGTAACTGGTTGAAAGCAGCTGAGATTAGAGTTAGCTTTGTCAGAAGAGGGAAACCTTAAAGAAATAAACAGATGTGGAATAGTCAGTTAACTACACTCCTCATAGTTAGGCAATGAGTCTTCCAGAAGTGGGATATGAGAGGGTATCCACATAAATGCCATACTGCTTTCCTTGGTCCATTCTGGTCTACTTATCCTTAAAAATGGGGAGTTACTTCTCCAGGGACTTGCTTGGTCTTTTTTCCTCCTGGAGGAAAAGGGTTTGGAAAAAGGAGGTATCCATTTGTTGTTAGTGACACAAATGCTACTCACTGCTTCCCTTTGCTGCTCTTCATTCTAAATTCCTCCTGACCTTAGGTATCACCCCTGTTAATCCAGGTGGCTTACCTAGTGGCATGACTGAATCCTCCAGTTCCAGAATGTCTTAGTCTGTTCAATGAAGAGAGAGAGGCTCAAGAGTTTCATACATGTCCTTACCTGCATGCACTGTAAAATAGCAACCAAATCTCCTGCTGACCACAGTCAGTTTTCATTGTAGAGATCATATTTCATCTTCCTGTCAACTGATATCCAAACTGTTAGTGCTGACAGTTTCTAGGTGACAGCTACAAATATACTTCAATGAGAACATTGCTAAGTCACAGTATTAGCTCCTGTAATTTGAGGATCAGGATCATGAACCTTGCAGAGCTCAGAGCATAGATGCTCCAGTAAGTTCATGAAAGTGATTATAAGTAAGTCCACTTCTGTTTCTACTTCATCTCCTTGGTTACCAGACTCAGATACGCTTCTTAGTGGTAATAAATCTGCATAAAGGTGCTTTGACTTATGCTTCTTGAGCATACTCCTTCACCACATTCAAGCCGGTGCTTCAGTTGTCTCTTCAAAAGGTCATTCTGATCTCTAGCATAGCAGCAACTTCTGCATAGTGTATATGAAACATAATGAGTACAAGGTCATGGACTTACCCTGTATCTTTTTCACTATAAAATGGTTTCCCTATGCATATGTTATTTTGTGTGTCTTTTTAAGCATATGGATCATTCATTCCACAATATTCTAAACAGTGCTCACAACTGAGGTCTTGTGAACAGAAAACACGAGATAATAACTAAAACAAATATCTGGTCCTACAAGAACAAACAACTGGCCATTTCAAAGAGCAATGCATGCAATGTAATTGATTTGCCATCCTAAGGTCACTTAATCTCTTTAAGGTATACTCTGTTGATCTCTGTTGCTAGCATGTTGGACTTTAGGAAGCAATGGTAGCAGATTTGCCTTGGTGTGTGGAAGCTCATGCCATTATGTCCGGATATAACCCTTACATCCTGCCAGTGACAACAATGTATATGTGCCATAGTGCCAGCACTTGCATGACGATGTATAGTAGAAAAGGCGACATCAGCTATATGAATCATTTTGTCTGCTTGATTATCTGATGCCACCTCCATGGCAGACATATTTTGATAGCTGTTAAAATCAAGACAATGTCTCTGTGCATATGAGTATGTCAAGGAGATACATTCAGTTCACCTCTTCTTTTCCATGCATTCAACACAAACAATTTTCAGTTATATTGCTTTACCTTCTGGCTCCTAATCCATCAGATTGACTATAAGTCATTGCTAACAAATCATTATATATACCCTTAACCTTGGGTCTTGGGTCTTGGGTCTCAATTTATTCAATGCAAACAGCATGACCAAGTATACTCTCCACAACTCCGTTCGTTAGTGATTTCTCACCAATTTTAAGTCTAATCATAAATGAAGTTGACATTAATATGCTCTCAATATTTTTTATTCTTTACACCTTATCTAAATATATCCATACCCTGAGACTGGGGATTTCTCTCCTCCTTCAACTGATACCTGGGGCTTCCCCATATTACCACAAGTGTAAGGTGACGGTAGAGTGCACGGGCAAACCAGGTAGGAGAAGTGGAAATCTAGGTTTCATCTCATGCAGCTTGTAGGTGCCATCTGACCCCTAATCCTAGAAATTTTATGTCTTGTGAATGCACTGCTATTGTACCAATCACCTTAGCTATCTGCAGGGCCGAATGGATACCAACTCAAGATGGACAGTTCTAGATGCTAGGTCACTGATATCTGTGGTTGATTGCCCAGTCTCTACCAAGTTCTAGTCACATGACAGTTTACAAAAGACATGGAGTTTTCTGTTGTAGTTTGCATGGCCATGCTCCAGAAAACCAAGGGTACATTATAGTTATTCCTGTTAGAATTGATACAAACTCCAAATTGTCATTGATCATCATGGTCCATTGCCACTGAATTTCTAGGTGGTAAGGTGCATACCATTGATGCTTTTCTGCAAGAGTGATCAGGTGGTCCAGATCATTCTGACTGTATTGTGCCAGAGGGAAGAAGATGTGTTGAAGCTTTAGGTTAAATGTGCCTTTTTTTTCCCCATTTAATATGAATGAGAACTATTTCAGGTCCTCTTTTTGATTAACAGAGACAGTAACTAGTATATCAAATCAAGAGTTACTTGGATGAGTTTAAAGGGTTCCATAGATATTCTCTAATATTCATCGATCCTTCAGGAACAATACTGGAAAATTAAATGAAGATATAATAGACTTCATTTGTTACTCATGCATCCTTTAGTTCGTTAGGAGAGCTAATATTCACCAATGGTTGAAACTCTTCCTAAGATATGATATTATTTTTAATTTACCATCAGTCATAGCAATAGGAAGAAGTTTCAGTGGCTTCCTGAATTATCTCCAGAACTTATAAATCAGTAACACATTAATACATAATTTTTCATAGTTAAAAGTGTATGTTGGTTTGAGTATTTGCTGCAATGGTTAACATGCGGCTTGAGATGTTCATATCTCAAGTTAGAATCTCTAAATTTGAGTACTAGCTCTCCTCAAGACTCCAGCCTCTCGCTAATACACACCTTGGAAGGCAAAACTTTGATGTCTTAGGTGGTTGGGTCCCTGCTGCCTACATGTAAGAGCTAGACTGAGTTTTCCAGGCTCCTGCATTTGGCTGGCTCAGTTTCAGGTCTTGCAGGCATTTAGGAAGTCAGTATATGGGAGACCTCTTTATGTCACTCTACCTTTCAAATACATAAAACTGACTAGCACAGGGGATAAAGCTGCCACCAGCAATTCCAGCATCCCATATGGGTGCTGATTCATGTCTCAGCTGCTCCATTTCCAATCCATGTCTCTGCTAATGGTCTGGGAAAAGCGGCAGAAGGTGTCCTTGCTACGCACATGGGAGACCTGGAGGAAGCTCCTGGCTCCTGGATTCAATTTGGCCCAGTTCTGACCATTGCCAAAATCTAGGGAGTGAACCAATAGATAGAAGATCTCTCTGTCTTTTCCTGTCTCTGTAACTCTGACTTTCAAATAAATAATTTTTAAAATCCAATATATAAAATAAATATTTTTAAAGTTAATATTCAGACTATAATCAAGATGAAAATGAACAATTGGATTGACTCAAGAGTAAGATTTTTTCCAAGATGATGAAAAGATTAAGAGTTCTGGTGAGAAATGGATACAAGCAAGTGCTGGTTTAAGTGATGGAATTTATATAGCCCTTGCTTAGTGCTGAAAATTGTTATCTGAAAAAACTACATACATGAAAAGAAACAAAGACAGAAAAGGATAGACAGTTGGGGAAAGTTTTAAATAATTTATGTTTTTAAGATGTTTAGGGGCTAGTCAGTCATTGTTAGAAAACTGGTTTTGGTCAGGGACTGGAAAGATTAAATTTAATATGAAGTCTTTCCAGTCTGAATAAATTGATGTTAACCCACAAAGAATGAAATATCAAAATGTCACTGTGAGAGCTGACATCACAGAAATGTTGGTGAAGGAGGTGTGCATGTGAAGGGTGGGGGCTGGTGCAGGATGCAGGGGGTCTCAGCTGGAGGGGAGGGAAGCAAGCTTGCATCTCTGAAGTGGAGTGACAGAGACCTGGTGTTTGGGGAATGTGAGGGGATTTGCATTTTCTAAGTATGAGAACATAATATATAAAATCTCTGAATTTTAGCAGTGTGTTTGCATTTCAAGTTCAAAATATAGGATCCATGGGGCTTTGGGGAAACATTGGTTGACAGAACTTGAAACACACAATAAGCCAAATTTCATGGTGCTTCGTATTTCAAACTAAGAAACATAGCTTTCCATTATAATATTGCATCTTCCAGGTGAAACATTAACCATTTTTAGGATATTGTCTATACAGTTTGCATCCAGTTGTTAACAGTCCACAGTTAATACATAGAGTACAACAGTCGGTATAGGTGTCATACCATTTGGTATATAGTTATAAATATTGCTTCACTGAATTATCGCAAGCAAATTGCAATATGATTTTCTTTCCCCACATTATGATCATTGTCATGAATATCTTACTTTGTGATGTTAATATGTTTTCAAGAAAAATTAGGAACTTTGTGCATGTATATAATGTTCACATTTGAATTGAATGTGGTAAAATGCTAAATTAAAAAAAAACACAACCTTATAATTAACAAAGTATGTCTTAGTAATTTTGAATAAATGTATTGTGGATATTTTTACACTCCATAGCAGTACTAGCAAACTTTCATGATATGTCCAAGTGTGTGATAATATAAAACAAAGGTCTATTTTCACATAGTGTGATATTTTCATTCTGTCATGATACTGAATGGGACTGTAATTAAAATTTAAGAATTTCTCCATCAGAAATGAAAAGTCTATATAACAATATACTGTGTGTTGTCATCCACTATGCCCTCACCATTAGGGAAATAACAAAGCAAACTTTTGCAGATGATAATAAAACAGTTGATTTCTTTTCTTGTGGCACATTCTATTCCAGGTATAAATACTTAGGGTACAAGCACATACCCTGTTTACTTTAGGTGTCACATTTTTCCTAACAATGAAGTTAACAGAAAGAGCTAATCAACAGGTAAAGAATGTTCTTTGAAGAGGTATAGTTGTCAAACATTTTGAACATCTTCAGGGAATTACAAATCCATATATCTATATTTGTTGTTTAGAAATTTGCCCCTAAAACTATAAATATGGATTTTGTGATCAATGGAATATAATTTGACTTGAATTTGATCTCATCTCAGAAGGATTAGTAAGAAGGGAAAGGAGAATTCTGAACTACCTGAATCTGTACACAGAGAAAGTAAAAATAAGTGATGACAGCTAGTGTTTCTTATTAAAAATGCACAACCCGTCCCCTTCTATCCCTGCCCCATTCTCTTCTTGGCTTCCTGTCTTTCCTGGGTCTGTCTAGCTCTAAGGAACCGACACTGCTATGTCGCTCTCAATCATGCACAGTCACTCTTCCTTGGCAGGACTTATTTTAAGAAAACATGTTATCCCTTTCTGGTCATGAGCTGTGCTTCTATGTGTGGAACCTTCACTGGGATCGTCTGACAAGGACCCCTACGCACTGGACGAAAGGATCACATGGATAATGGACACTTCTGATGATGACGCCTGCACCGGAAGCACCCGTACCAGGTGGTGAAGTGAAGTGGCTTAAACGCTTCATTCTAAGATGCTGTGGCGCTTGCCCATGGGTGACATGGACCAGAGGAAACACTGAGCGCTCTTGATGATATTTTTGGGACGGAGGTAACCAACTGGGAATTACCTCCACCCAGATTTCCTGTTAAATGAGAAAATAAAGCTCATAATAGAAGTAAGACTGTCTTATTCAGGCATTCTGTTATTCAAAGCCAAAAACATGCACATGAGTAGAGAATTGTTGGAGGTAAATCATGTGGGTATTTAGAAAATGACTGCCTTCAATCTGGAACTGCAAGAGCTGGCAAAATAGGGAAAAAAATAACTGTGGAGCTCAGTGGAAGAGGCACGTATAACAAAGAATTAGCAGGGAAGTAAATAACCTTGATTTCTCACATTGCTATATAAGCATTTTGGCACTTACAAGATAGTTTATGGAAATGCTTATTGAACACAGATGCTATCTTTTTGCTTCCTTCATAACCTGGGTGCAGTCTGTGTATAATAATCATATTGTAATTTCAGAAGCAATTTCAACACATTGTTTCCTGAATGTCATATGTGGGCATGCAAATAAGTAATCAAAAGAATATAATATCATTTAAAAGGATTATTTTTATCTGTACAAATTTTAGATAATTATTTTTATCTGAGACCATCCCTACCCAGCAGTTAAAGTATGGACATAATTAATCTAGTTTAGAATGAATATTTAGTGTTTTTGATAAAATGAGAATATAAAGACAAAATTTTTCAGAAAGACAGAACAGCATAACAGAGGATTTCACTTACAGTCCTTATAACAATTAATTGTAATGCTTTGTTGGCCATTCTTTGTCTCTCAAACCACTAGTTACATATTTGGATATAACACACACTTAATGTTTAATGAAATGCCAATGATATATAATTTGTACCTTCAAATATTTAATTGCTCTTTAAGACCTTTATAGCAGATATTGAGTATTTTCTACGTCCTAGGAGCCAAACTAGATGCAGAAAACAAAGATAGTTGTTTTTGTCTTCTAAGTATGTGACTGATAGACATATCTGTGATAATTCATTCTAGAGCAGGCATTGTGATGCAGTGGACTAAGCCCCACTTGGCACACACACAGTCTTTTTTGGAGTTCCTGAAATCTAGCCCTGGTCACTCAGCTTCCAGTTTCACTTCCTGCACATGCTCACCCCAGGAAGAAGCAGACTATGGTCCAAGAACCTGGATCTTTGCCACCCACATGGGAGACCTAGATGGAATTTTGGCTCCTGGCTTCAGCCTGGTATAGTCCTGTCTGTTGCATGTATTTGGAGAAGGAACAAGAAAATGAAAAATCTACTTTTCTGCTTCTCTGTGTGTGTGTGTGTGTGTGTGTCTCTCATTTTCTCTCTGTCACTGTTCCTTTTAAAATAAACTTTTAAAAATCCAAATGCCTTGCAGGCTACAGTATATTAATACTATTTTAGAATGATTTTACATTTCTCACTTAACTTATTTTTCACATTTACCACAATTTTATAAGTAAAGCTAAGCAACCATTTATTATTTCTCTTTAATGGATATGGAAATCAAGATTCAGAGACCTAACAGGTTTTGCATAGAGCTCCACAAGTAGTAAATGCTAAACCCAGACCTTAAAACTATATGCTTTTAATTATGTCATATTGTCCCAGTGCTGGTAAATTCAGTAATCTCTATATACTATGTAATTTGAAGATACTTCCACAATCACCTTCTTCTTCGAATTGATGGAAAGAAGAAACTATTGAGTCCTAAGATCTCCGAGTACAACAGGATGCTTCAGGGAAAAGTCGCATTTGGTGTTAGCAAATTAACACTTAAGCTTGTCAACTAGGGCTAAACTCTGGATTTGACCTCAGTGGGATTGATAATTTTTGACCATGGTACGGACAACTAATTAGTGTCCTATAATTTATGGAGTTGTATTATCAGTGCCATTCTCGAGAGAGCCTGAATGTTAAGTAGGATTTATTCCACCCAGCTCAGGAAGCACCATCTCAACCTTTGTAGTGTGGCCCACCTGGAACACAGGAGAGAGTTTGTTAATCCTTTATTTGGAAACTGATCTTTCAAGCCTTCAGGAGATCCATCTCAAGGGAGGCATCTGCTTTCTAGCTGGGATTATCTGTCTTTTATGATTAATGGACCTTATTTCAGGAACCATCAGGTCAATTAATCTCATCCTCCAGGATCATTTTACAGGTTCATAAAAATCACGAGAATCACACATGGCAATTGATGACTTACTTTGGGTACGGACAAATGTGAATGCTTAGTCACAGTCAAAAACAATAAAACACCTGACACTTGCCTATTTAGAACGTCTAGTTGTGTAAAAGAGATTACAGGAAGACAACAAACAAATACTATAGTAATACATAGTCGATTCAAGTGCATTTAAAGTTCACATTTGTAATTACACTAGTTTTTATTGAAGACTACTAACTGGAGAAGCAGTGAGGGAAAGAGATACATGAAAATATATGTAAAGTTAAATCATCTGAATTTTAATAATTTTCTCACACCCCAATGTGTTGTTGATGGTCTAGTAGTGCTCAGATGACAAACAAAATACAAGTATGCACAGAATGAATCATTAACTACTTGCTCCATATGATTTATTTTATGTTTATATTTTATCAATTTTCCTAATTTTAATGTCAAACAATAAAATATATTCAAAGTACAAAATAAAATTTTTGTAAAAATCAATTTTAAAGTGTAAGCAATCAAAATTTAATACTTTTCTCAAAATTTTACTTTAAAATGTTCACAATTATCTATGATTCTAAAATAAATTGTCATCAATAAATATAAATATTTTATCCTAGTTAATCTAAGTTACATAGTAAATATATTATTTTGGAACTTTGTTCTATTATAGTAAATAATATTAGGGTGAAATATACTACTTTAGTATTTAATGGTTACTTGATTATCAAAATTGTCATATTCAAGAATTGATAGCAATTTTTTGTAATATTAAATAATATGAATTTAATAATATCCCAAATTATTCAAAATATTTGAAAATTTTGTAAGTAAAGAGATTATCCATGAATTCACAATTCAGAACATGAAAAAGAAAATGTTCAGTTGGCTGTACTAGGAACAGATTCATTTTCTATTATAATCATGTTATTGAAAAGAAAGGAATTAATAGCTAATTAGCTTGTCTTTTGCATGCATAAGCACTTATGCTGCTCAGCACTCAGCACACTCCAAAGTCTTGGCCATTCTGATGTTGGCTGCATGACCTACCTGTGTGGTTGACTTTCCACAAGGACGAGGGTAACAGCCAAGGCAACCTTTCCCTTTTCTCCGGGACCTGCCCAGGCTGAGAGGTAGCGCCAGAGCACTCTACAAAGGCGATCAGTATTGGTATGATACCTCTACCCAAGTATCGATATATGCCTGAATTTCCTATAGCCCTTTATACCAAATAAAAACGGGCCTCAAATCACTTAGGATCTGGCCAAATGCAGATTGTTTTCCATATATCTGAGTGAAGTCTGGGTGCATTTCTATTGAGCCTTCTGGCAATACTGAGGCTACTGATTCATGACAGTCAATCTGATTTTTTCTGTTTCAGTTCTTCAGACATAGTCACCAATATATCCTAAGGACATACAAGTCAGAAAATATTTACATAAGATTCTTCGAAGTGTTTACAGTAAATTTTCACAAAATGATAAGGTAGGTCCATTAGATATTGTGCTGCAGAGATGCATGGTTTTGCACAAGGCTAAGTATTCCTTCAAGAGGTCTGTGAGTTCTTGTTTCCGAGTAAGGAAGTAACTACAATGAGAGAAAGTAACAGGATACCTCTGAGTGAATGGGGACTGGAGATGGATGAGAGTTAGAGTTGTTGACAAGAGGCCTTTTAGGAGTCACTAAACAAAGCTTGTCAGCATGAGAGAGGGTTGGGCCTTGTGGAGCAGTCGGCTAAGCTGGCATTTGGGCCCCATGCATCTCCTTGCCTAGGATAGAGTCCTGGCTCCACCTCTGGTCCATCTTCCTGCTTTAATGCACACCCTTGGAGATAGCAGGCGGTGGCTCATGTATTTGGGTCCCTGTAACATTCACAAGATACCAGGATGGAGTACCTGACTCCTGGCTTTGACCTGACCCAGCTCTTGCTGCTGCGGGCATTTGAGGAGTGAACCAGCAGATGGAAGATCTCTCCTATCCTTGTCTCACTCGCTCTTTCAAGCCTTTCAAATAAATAACAAAAACTAAACATTGTTAAAACTGAGACAAAGTTAGAACACAGTCTAACACTTGAAGATGTCGAGAAAGAAGCTTTGAGGATTCTTGTTTGAAAACACGGAGACGGAATGCCTGAGGAAAAGTGATGCTCCTATTGTAGGTGCTGCCTTTTCAAGTAAAACCTGCCTCCTTCTGAATCTGAGTGCCCTCCACACAAAGGCCAGCTTCCCCCTCTTCAAGTACAAACACAACAATCTGGCATCTGTGCCACTGCAGAAGCTGTGTGTGCAGCATCGTGTGTTAACTGCTGCCCCTGCAGAAGCAATGGCAACTCAGCGGGGCTTCTAGTGGCTGTACCGTCCTATCATTTGTGTCTACCTGCTCCTCAGTTGATATTATACAACACTGTCATACTGTACGTACTGGGATGGTGACTCCTTTAATAGAAAATTCTATAAAATCCATACACAGTAAATAGTAAAGCAGCTGCTTTAATAGTAAATTCTATAATATCCATATACAGTCTGGTGAAGAATAGTTTATTGATAGGTTGTAGATATAGCAATAGGTCTAGTGACAATGAGAAAGTACCACCCCAAAACTGTTCTGCTTTCCTTCACTATCTTAAATGTGTTTGCAAATAGCTTACTTTTTTATTAAGCAAAATGTGGTATATGTGATATGCTTATATATGACAATGTATATATTATATTTTTTGTTGTACATTTTTGCATGTATTATATATGTTAAATACATGGAGATAGACATGGGCTTCAATCAAATAAATACTATTTCATTCAATTTTGTTATAAAATTTAGTATCTCATGCTGTCACCTTTACTGAAAGATTGGAGAAAGGTATGTTTATTAAAATTTTAACATTCTTTGAAAATTAAAGTTGATGTTCATTTTTTTTAGATTGAGCATTTTAAAGGAAATATTCAGCTAAATACATATTGATTCCTGACAAAATTAGCATAACTAATTGACCATTGATCAATGATTCTACAATATTGATAGGCTAATTAACCACTGTTAGAGTTTCGAAAGAAATGATGTTAATATGAAATGGCAATTAAGCTCAACTTTTCAAATTAAATAGTAAGGAAAAATACTGAGGGCATAATTATGCTCTGGACAGTATGTCTAGGCATGACAGAATAAAAGGGAAATCTGGTATACTTGATGTCAAAGCATTAAAGATCCTTTTGTGGGAAAATGAAGGCTGTGATTAGAAGTTTAATATATTTAGAGGTAATGGCTCAAGAACCATTGTTCTTTTAAGAACATAGTGACAGGGAACACATTTCATATGAGGAAGTGCACCATGTTTGTTCCATACGATAGTCTGATAGTTACAGGACAGCCAGCTCGGAGGAACTTAATGTAAGTTCTTTCTCTACTTGTGGTTATCTCTGGATTAAGGAAGGGGCATCCCCACAAAACCCTTCCAGAAAAGGCAATCAGAGAACTCAGAGGAGGAGCTGGCTGTGTTCACTGGCCTTGCAAGCAATGGTCTCCATTGATCACATACGTCTCATTCTTGAGCTTGTTCAGCTACATGACATTCCGTTTACATCCGCCTTCAAAATTCCTTGCCAAATGTTAAAATTGATTGACCGTTTTTGTAGATGTTTAGGGCAACTGAATAAGTGCAGTTATGTGGTTTATGAGGCAACATAAATTGACAGACTCAGGCTTCATACAAGTAGCTCTCTATATTTCTAACCATCAATCTATATATATATATATTTATATATAATAGATGTATATATAATAATCATTTGTGTATAATAATAAATATCAACCTCTATAAATATATAATATATAAATATATAGAGATTGATTGTATTTATTTATTATTATTATTTATTGATGATATATATTTATATGAATATATATTTATATATAATATGTATATATCTGATATATATATATATATATATATTTACAGATTTATTTCAGATGGCCCAGTATAGGAGGATTAGAATTCTGGAAGTCTCTAACATTTTGCTTATTTTTCTCATAGAGAAATGCCTTCTCAATACAGCCTCTTATATGCAAATTATTGCATTTCAAACATGAAGCAACAATAAAAAGGGATCTTTCAGTGTTCCTTTTTTTAGTTTATAACCTGAATTCAATACCTTGCAGTTTTCATTAGCTCTGCTTCAATTCATATATCTGTATTCTGTCCAGTATTCTCCATTTTCCTGATAAAACTTTGGTCAAAGTTATCATCATATATGATAGACTGCTGCAAAATCCTTCTTTACTGTCATCCTGCCCAGTCTAATGCAGTGGGTTATTGGTTCTGCAGCCAATTATTATATAGTGAAAGTGAGTTTTACCCCCCCCCCCTTGCTTATAAGCTTTCAGTAGCTTCCAAATGCAAGTTAAATAAAATATAAATCATCTATGACAGTTAAATATTCTATCTTAAAAGATTTATTGTTTATTTATTTGAAAAGCAGAGTTACACACTAAAAGGAGAGACAGAAAATTTTTCACCTGCTGGTTCACTCCCCAAATGACCATAACAAGCAGGGCTGGGGCAGGCCAAAGCCGGGAACTTCCTATGGGTCTCCTGATTGGGTGCAGGGGCCCAAGCATTTATGTTATCCTCCTCTGCTTTCCCAGACACATTAGCAGAGAGCTGTATTAGAAATGGAGCACCCAGAACTTGAAACAGCGCCCTTGTTGGATGCTGGTGCTGTAGGCCATGTTCCAACACACTGTGCCACAGCACTAGCCCCCACTTAAAGATTCTGTATGTGATGGAAATTTTATATGCTGCTTATAAGTAAAGTCAACTCTATTATAAAGGACCATTCTGATTGCAACCAAAAAATATCAATCACAGGGTAGGGAAGTGATTTGCTTATTTTCAGATATTAAAGCCTATAAAGGGGAGGGAGGGTCAACAGCTGGAACCAAGGAACCAAACATGAGCAAGGCTTTTCCAAACTCTATCAATTTTCTCATTCTTTAAAAATAGGTGGTTTTTCTTTAGTTTGAAGCATATTGACCACATCAGGGGATTCCAATTCAACCCCATCAAGGTGGCATGTACCAATGCCATCTCACTAGTCCAAGTGATCAATTTCTGTTCACAATGGATCATAATGATAGGACTAAGAGTCAAAGGGATCACATAAACAAGACTAGTGTCTGAAGCATATTGACTAAGGTTCTCTGTACAAAATTAAAAACAAACAAATACACAGAGTACTCAAACACTTAGTGTGAAAACATAGCAAATATTTTCTGACTTTCTCCATTCCAGTTGCAACTCCCCAAGCACAGCAGTGTTAAGCTTGCTACCTGCTTCTTCAATTATCCCTTTCTGTGTTTATAAGTGCAAGCTTACATGGTTATTCCTTGAATAGTCACTGTTATTATGCTGGTACCAGATGATAATGCCTAAATTATCTCTTTTGTATGTTTTTCTGTAACAGAAAAAAGGAAAATGGTGGGTCTTATAAATGTATGAGTCAAGTAAAACTATTTATTTATTGAATTAATATTTATTTATATATTAAAAGCTAGTTACAGAAAACTGTATATTCAATACTATATATACAAATTATCCTTTAATGAAAAAATACCCTTATTCAATGATGATTACATTGTCTATGCTATAATACAGCAATGTGACAACTACACATTACTACAATACAGTATGAAGAAACCAATGTCTAATAAAAATCAAGCTTGTCATCATAGAAATAGGAAATGGGTGGGTCTTTGGCCTAGTAGTGAAAACATTAGTTGATATTTCCTCTGATTCTGGACTCAACTCCTGATACCAGCACCCTGGCGATATACTTGCCAGGAGGCAGTAGGTGATGGTCCAAGTGGTAGAGTCTGGAATAACCAGACTGAGGTCCCTACTTCTCATTTCAACCCAGCCCAGCCTCAATTTTTTCAGGAATTCGGACAGTGAACAAGTATTTGGGGGATATTTCTCTCATTCTCACTATATCTCAAATAAATAAATTTTTTAAAAAGAAATCCTATTTAAGGAAAATTGAAATAGAATAGCAAAAGAATACAATTATTTGAAATCTCAGCTCTTAAACAAACAAAATAAAATATATTTTCAATCATTAGTGTGTAAACATCATAATAAAATGAATAAGAACTTCTGTGATTGTTTTTATGTAATGAAAGCAAGGAGTATTTATTAATAAAAAGTATGAAATTAAGAAAAGGAATAAGAAGTCTTGTTGACAATGTAATTAATAAGACAAAAATCACATTTCTGTATTTAGCTCTCATTAAAATTCTTTTAAGAAAATGAAAAATCAAACAAAAAATCTAGGTATTATAAGTGATATAATGGCAATAGCAATAGAGAGAATCTCTTTTATTCATTTTAGTCATTCCTGCCTATATATCAAATATTTTGCATGCAACATCTCATTGCTCTCCAATTAATATTAAATTTTAATGATTTATATTGTTTTTTAATATATTAACCAACATCATTTTCTATGCAGTTATTGAATATTCAACATAGAGTTATTACATTCATATTTATAATTGGTTGATAATATCCCTGTAGTTACACAAAAAGAACAATATAGAAGAGAGTAACTAAGAAGAAAAGTAAATTCCAGGGGCAGTCATTATTGTGCAGTGGGTAAGCTATCTTTTGGGACACCTGAATTTCTTATCAGAGTCCCAGTGGAAGTCCCTGCTTTTCTGGCCCAGCT